>NC_087076.1:654491-822591 GCF_026151205.1 Bolinopsis microptera
TCAAACAATAATGTTGAAGGTAACAAAGAAGTTTTTTTCGAACAAGAAAGCGAATATTGTAACTGCAATAATTAAAGGCGATACAATAGCCCCCCCCCCACCCCCCCCCCCCCCCTTGACCTCCCCAACAACGTTGCTAACACGACTATGACATAAAGCAGCGGGTGCCCCCCCCCCCCTTGACCTCCCCAACAACGTTGCTAACACGACTATGACATAAAGCAGCGGGTGCCCCCCCCCCCTTGACCTCCCCCAACAACGTTGCTAGCACGACTATGACATAAAGCAGCGGGTGCCCCCCCCCCCTTGACCTCCCCACAACGTTGCTAACACGACTATGACATAAAGCAGCGGGTGCCCCCCCCCCCCCTTGACCTCCCCAACAACGTTGCTAGCACGACTATGACATAAAGCAGCGGGTGCCCCCCCCCCCCCCTTGACCTCCCCACAACGTTGCTAGCACGACTATGACATAAAGCAGCGGGTGCCCCCCCCCCCCCCTTGACCTCCCCACAACGTTGCTAACACGACTATGACATAAAGCAGCGGGTGCCCCCCCCCCCCCTTGACCTCCCCAACAACGTTGCTAACACGACTATGACATAAAGCAGCGGGTGCCCCCCCCCCCTTGACCTCCCCCAACAACGTTGCTAGCACGACTATGACATAAAGCAGCGGGTGCCCCCCACCCCCCCCCTTGACCTCCCCAACAACGTTGCTAACACGACTATGACATAAAGCAGCGGGTGCCCCCCCCCCCTTGACCTCCCCGCACAACGTTGCTAACACGACTATGACATAAAGCAGCGGGTGCCCCCCCCCCCCCCCCCTTGACCTCCCCCAACAACGTTGCTAGCACGACTATGACATAAAGCAGCGGGTGCCCCCCCCCCCCCCCCCTTGACCTCCCCACAACGTTGCTAACACGACTATGACATAAAGCAGCGGGTGGCTCCCCCCCCCCCCCCCCCCCCTTGACCTCCCCCAACAACGTTGCTAACACGACTATGACATAAAGCAGCGGGTGGCTCCCCCCCCCCCCCTTGACCTCCCCCAACAACGTTGCTAGCACGACTATGACATAAAGCAGCGGGTGCCCCCCCCCCTTGACCTCCCCACAACGTTGCTAACACGACTATGACATAAAGCAGCGGGTGGCTCCCCCCCCCCCCCTTGACCTCCCCCAACAACGTTGCTAACACGACTATGACATAAAGCAGCGGGTGGCTCCCCCCCCCCTCTTGACCTCCCCCAACAACGTTGCTAACACGACTATGACATAAAGCAGCGGGTGCCCCCCCCCCCCTTGACCTCCCCGCACAACGTTGCTAACACGACTATGACATAAAGCAGCGGGTGCCCCCCCCCCCCTTGACCTCCCCCAACAACGTTGCTAGCACGACTATGACATAAAGCAGCGGGTGCCCCCCCCCCCCCCCCTTGACCTCCCCACAACGTTGCTAACACGACTATGACATAAAGCAGCGGGTGGCCCCCCCCCCCCTTGACCTCCCCGCACAACGTTGCTAACACGACTATGACATAAAGCAGCGGGTGGCTCTCTAGAGGAGAGTACACAGCAATTCGTTAATTATAAACCAATGTTAATTAGGAGACCATGTTATGTGTAAGTGTGTATTTCTATGTGTGTGTGTGTGTTTGTACAATTAATTGTGCATGCGTATTGCGTACATGCGTACATGCATGGGTCGGTGGGTGGGTTGGTCGGTGGGTGGGTTGGTGGGTTGTTAGTGACGTCAGCAATAATAGACAGTTAGGTATTTAGGGAAGCAACAATTCGCGGTGATAATTTGCAGAGCTCCGTTCTGCAACGGAAACAGGAGTCTGCGTGAGTGAGTGAGTGAGTGAGTGAGTGAGTGAGTGAGTGAGTGAGTGAGTGAGTGAGTGAGTGAGTGAGTGAGTGAGTGAGTGAGTGAGTGAGTGAGTGAGTGAGTGAGTGAGTGAGTGAGTGAGTGAGTGAGTGAGTGAGTGAGTGAGTGAGTGAGTGAGTGAGTGAGTGAGTGAGTGAGTGAGTGAGTGAGTGAGTGAGTGAGTGAGTGAGTGAGTGAGTGAGTGAGTGAGTGAGTGTGTGAGTGAGTGAGTGAGTGAGTGACGCTGAATTTGTAGTATAAAAGCAACTCGCTACACCTGTCTCTAATATTCACGAGGCAATTAATTAGCAAAGCAAAGTAGTTCAACACAATGAAGCAGTGAAAGGTATAGAGGTCAGGCTAGGACTACAAGTACAGTGTACATTCAAAGTCAGAGAGATAGCTGTGACAAGGTACCGATCATAGCTATGTGACAAGGTACCGAGCATAGCTATGTGACCAGGTACCGAGCATAGCTATGTGACCAGGTACCGATCGTACCAAACCTCGATATTAATTCATACACCACCCAGGCTGTGGAATGAGTTATATTTATATAACTATGAGTATAATATAAATAGTCAGGTTTGGGACTAAACAAGGTCCATTAAGTGCGGGACCCCTCAGACCGAGAGTAATTAAGTTTAATAGATGTTGACAAAGACTGGGAGCTGATGGCAGGACCCCCGCCTTGTAATTCACACCGTCCTGTTGACAGGTGCAGCTCACATATTAGCTCACATAGTATAAAGGCATTGTCACTTGCTGGGAGATTGCTTGTCCTGGGCTGGTGCACCATTAGTTACCATAGTTACACTACTAGGTGCACCATTAGCAGCCACTAGCTAAACTAACACTCCCACCCCCAAGCTTTCAAGGTGGTAGTAACAGCAATAAAATAGTTAAACATCAATTTTACAAATCGTGGTTCAATCTAAATAAAAAGTAATTGTAAACCATTTTGCACATTGCCTGAATTGGTTCCGTCTGAAAGAGCGACTAGTAGGACTCTCATCCTCGGTGTCGCGCGACTAGTAGGACTCTTATCCTCGGTGTCGCGCGACTAGTAGGACTCCCATCCTCGGTGTCGCGCGACTAGTAGGACTCCCATCCTCGGTGTCGTGCGACTAGTAGGACTCCCATCCTCGGTGTCACGCGACTAGTAGGACTCTCATCCTCGGTGTCGCGCGACTAGTAGGACTCCCATCCTCGGTGTCGTGCGACTAGTAGGACTCCCATCCTCGGTGTCGCGCGACTAGTAGGACTCCCATCCTCGGTGTCGCGCGACTAGTAGGACTCCCATCCTCGGTGTCACGCGACTAGTAGGACTCCCATCCTCGGTGTCGCGCGAATAGTAGGACTCCCATCCTCGGTGTCGCGCGACTATTAGGACTCCCATCCTCGGTGTCGTGCGACTAGTAGGACTTTCATCCTCGGTGTCGCGCGACTAGTAAGACTCTCATCTTCGATGTCGCGCGACTATTAGGACTCCCATCCTCGGTGTCGTGCGACTAGTAGGACTCCAATCCTCGGTGTCGCGCGACTAGTAGGGCTCCCATCCTTGGTGTCGCGCGACTAGTAGGACTCTCATCCTCGGTGTCGCCAAATGTACAGTAACTATTTGGGAGGTATATGTGCAATGTCGCCAAATGTACAGTAACTATTTGTGAGGTATATGTGTAATGTCGCCAAATGTACAGTAACTATTTGTGAGGTATACGTGTAATGTCGCCAAATGTACAGTAACTATTTGTGAGGTATACGTGTAATGTCGCCAAATGTACAGTAACTATTTGTGAGGTATATGTGTAATGTCGCCAAATGTACAGTAACTATTTGTGAGGTATACGTGTAATGTCGCCAAATGTACAGTAACTATTTGTGAGGTATACGTGTAATGTCGCCAAATGTACAGTAACTATTTGTGAGGTATACGTGTAATGTCGCCAAATGTACAGTAACTATTTGTGAGGTATACGTGTAATGTCGCCAAATGTACAGTAACTATTTGCGAGGTATATGTGTAATGTCGCCAAATGTACAGTAACTATTTGTGAGGTATATGTGTAATGTCGCCAAATGTACAGTAACTATTTGTGAGGTATATGTGTAATGTCGCCAAATGTACAGTAACTATTTGTGAGGTATATGTGCAATGTCGCCAAATGTACAGTAACTATTTGTGAGGTATATGTGTAATGTCGCCAAATGTACAGAAACTATTTGTGAGGTATATGTGTAATGTCGCCAAATGTACAGAAACTATTTGTGAGGTATATGTGTAATGTCGCCAAATGTACAGTAACTATTTGTGAGGTATATGTGTAATGTCGCCAAATGTACAGAAACTATTTGTGAGGTATATGTGTAATGTCGCCAAATGTACAGTAACTATTTGTGAGGTATACGTGTAATGTCGCCAAATGTACAGTAACTATTTGTGAGGTATACGTGTAATGTCACCAAATGTACAGTAACTATTTGTGAGGTATATGTGTAATGTCGCTAAATGTACAGTAACTATTTGTGAGGTATATGTGTAATGTCGCCAAATGTACAGTAACTATTTAGTATATATATATGTGTAATGTGTATGTCAGCACATACAACACTACTACGTAAGCAGCACTAACTGATTTAGTTTTTGTAACTGTTAAACCCGTAGTTAGTATATAGTGTGAAACTACCCCGGCTAGATTCATGGCACCTTTCACATTTCCGGACTGTTTACAAGAAAATAGAATTTGTAATGAAAAGCTACTCATTTTGCATTAGGAACGGCTTTTTCCCATATAGAAATTAAATTATATAATATAGAAATTAAATATATAAGTATAGCCAATTTAAAAAACCATGGCACTGATTATGAGAAAAATGCTAATGACACAGCTGGAAGCCAGTTAATTAATTGCCCACGGTTAATTGCGGTAAAACCAGCTGAGTGAAGACTAATCAAATCGGACTTGTTAATAGCGCCTAGTTGGTAAGTCATGTTCTGAACACAAGCTAAGCTAATACTCACCAACTTAGCTTTTATTCAGAACATGACTTACCAACTTAGCTTTTATTCAGAACATGACTTACCAGCTTAGCTTGTGTTCAGAACATGACTTACCAGCTGGTAAGCTGAGTACCAACAAGCTAGGTTGGTAAGTGAAGATCTGAAGCCAAGCTAGATACGCAGTACAAAGAAATTAGGAAAGAATAAAACTACACTACAAAGATAGCTAAGAGATTAAGAAACAAGGAAACTACAAGGTACAGGTGTTACTACTACACAGAGTTGCGTTGTAACACCTCTATAAACAGCTGTTCTGTAAATAAAAGAAACAGTATCAGTAAGACTAGGAAGATGTCGCAGCAAATAGCAAGCAATACCAAGTGTGCTCTAAGATACCTAGTACATTAGTATTATCTTTCCTCATCATAACACGACATGCACGCTCTGTAATCTGTACTTGTAGAACTCAGGCCTGAACTCAATAGTAGCAGTGGACATATTATACACTGTACGATAGAGCAAGAACACCCACTACACTGTACGATAGAGCAATAACACCCACTACACTGTACGATAGAGCAAGAACAGCCACTACACTGTACGATAGAGCAAGACCACCCACTACACTGTACGATAGAGCAAGACCACCCACTACACTGTACGATAGAGCAAGAACACCCGCTACACTGTACGATAGAGCAAGAACACCCACTACACTGTACGATAGAGCAAGACCACCCACTACACTGTACGATAGAGCAAGAACACCCACTACACTGTACGATAGAGCAAGAACACCCACTACACTGTACGATAGAGCAAGACCACCCACTACACTGTACGATAGAGCAAGAACACCCACTACACTGTACGATAGAGCAAGACCACCCACTACACTGTACGATAGAGCAATAACACCCACTACACTGTACGATAGAGCAAGAACAGCCACTACACTGTACGATAGAGCAAGACCACCCACTACACTGTACGATAGAGCAAGACCACCCACTAAACTGTACGATAGAGCAAGAACACCCGCTACACTGTACGATAGAGCAAGAACACCCACTACACTGTACGATAGAGCAAGAACACCCACTACACTGTACGATAGAGCAAGACCACCCACTACACTGTACGATAGAGCAAGACCACCCACTACACTGTACGATAGAGCAAGAACACCCACTACACTGTACGATAGAGCAAGACCACCCACTACACTGTACGATAGAGCAAGAACACCCACTACACTGTACGATAGAGCAAGACCACCCACTACACTGTACGATAGAGCAAGACCACCCACTACACTGTACGATAGAGCAAGAACAGCCCACTACACTGTACGATAGAGCAAGACCACCCACTACACTGTACGATAGAGCAAGACCACCCACTACACTGTACGATAGAGCAAGAACACCCACTACACTGTACGATAGAGCAAGAACACCCACTACACTGTACGATAGAGCAAGAACACCCACTACACTGTACGATAGAGCAAGACCACCCACTACACTGTACGATAGAGCAAGACCACCCACTACACTGTACGATAGAGCAAGAACACCCGCTACACTGTACGATAGAGCAAGAACACCCACTACACTGTACGATAGAGCAAGAACACCCACTACACTGTACGATAGAGCAAGACCACCCACTACACTGTACGATAGAGCAAGACCACCCACTACACTGTACGATAGAGCAAGAACACCCACTACACTGTACGATAGAGCAAGACCACCCACTACACTGTACGATAGAGCAAGAACACCCACTACACTGTACGATAGAGCAAGACCACCCACTACACTGTACGATAGAGCAAGACCACCCACTACACTGTACGATAGAGCAAGAACAGCCACTACACTGTACGATAGAGCAAGACCACCCACTACACTGTACGATAGAGCAAGACCACCCACTACACTGTACGATAGAGCAAGAACACCCGCTACACTGTACGATAGAGCAAGAACACCCACTACACTGTACGATAGAGCAAGAACACCCACTACACTGTACGATAGAGCAAGACCACCCACTACACTGTACGATAGAGCAAGACCACCCACTACACTGTACGATAGAGCAAGACCACCCACTACACTGTACGATAGAGCAAGACCACCCACTACACTGTACGATAGAGCAAGACCACCCACTACACTGTACGATAGAGCAAGAACACCCACTACACTGTACGATAGAGCAAGAACACCCACTACACTGTAAGATAGAGCAAGAACACCCACTACACTGTACGATAGAGCAAGACCACCCACTACACTGTACGATAGAGCAAGATCACCCACTACACTGTACGATAGAGCAAGACCACCCACTACACTGTACGATAGAGCAAGAACACCCACTACACTGTACGATAGAGCAAGAACACCCTCTACACTGTACGATAGAGCAAGAACACCCACTACACTGTACGATAGAGCAAGAACACCCACTACACTGTACGATAGAGCAAGAACACCCACTACACTGTACGATAGAGCAAGACCACCCACTACACTGTACGATAGGGCAAGACCACCCACTACACTGTACGATAGAGCAAGAACACCCACTACACTGTACGATAGAGCAAGAACACCCACTACACTGTACGATAGAGCAAGACCACCCACTACACTGTACGATAGAGCAAGACCACCCACTACACAGTACGATAGAGCAAGAACACCCACTACACTGTACGATAGAGCAAGAAAACCCAATACACTGTACGATAGAGCAAGAACACCCACCACACTGTACGATAGAGCAAAAACTCCGCAAGCAACCCAGCAGCCACAGCAAACTGTTCTCCTCTTTACCACACGGAAACAGACAAGAAATCTAACCTGCCAATCGGAACACAGTATTCGGGCCACGTGGCACAAATGGACCAATGAGAAGCAACTGATCCGTCCGGCTCACCAACCACAGAGCAGAATGGAGGCAGGAGGTAGAAATTGGGATGGATTACCACTTCTCATGATATTATTTGGTACGTAGTAATTGAAGTAATTGTGTATTCTTATTACCCGCAGTGGGTTATCAGCACCAAGACATAATACAGTACACTGGAGTTAACACAGTACACTGGAGTTAACACGGTACACTGGAGTTAACACGGTACACTGGAGTTAACACGGTACACTGGAGTTAACACGGTACACTGGAGTTAACACGGTACACTGGAGTTAACACGGTACACTGGAGTTAACACGGTACACTGGAGTTAACACGGTACACTGGAGTTAACACAGTACACTGGAGTTAACACAGTACACTGAAATTAACACAGTACACTGGAGTTAACATGGTACACTGGAGTTAACACAGTACACTGGAGTTAACATGGTACACTAGAGTTAACATGGTACACTGGAGTTAACACAGTACACTGGAGTTAACATGGTACACTGAAGTTAACACGGTACACTAGAGTTAACACAGTACACTGAAGTAAACATGGTACACTGGAGTTAACACGGTACACTGGAGTTAACATGGTACACTGGAGTTAACACGGTACACTGGAGTTAACACAGTACACTGGAGTAAACATGGTACACTGGAGTTAACACGGTACACTGGAGTTAACATGGTACACTGGAGTTAACACGGTACACTGGAGTTAACACGGTACACTGGAGTTAACATGGTACACTTGAGTTAACACAGTACACTGAAATTAATACGGTACACTGAAGTTAACACAGTACACTGGAGTTAACATAGTACACTAGAGTTAACACGGTACACTGGAGTTAACACAGTACATTGGAGTTAACACGGTACACTGAAGTTAACACAGTACACTGGAGTTAACATAGTACACTAGAGTTAACACGGTACACTGGAGTTAACACAGTACACTGGAGTTAACACAGTACACTGAAGTTAACATAGTACACTGGAGTTAACACAGTACACTGGAGTTAACAAGGTACACTGGAGTTAACATGGTACACTGAAGTTAACACGGTACACTGGAGTTAACACGGTACACTGAAGTTAACACGGTACACTGGAGTTAACATGGTACACTGGAGTTAACATGGTACACTGGAGTTAACACGGTACACTGGAGTTAACACAGTACACTGGAGTTAACACAGTACACTGGAGTTAACACTGTACACTGGAGTTAACACGGTACACTGGAGTTAACACGGTACACTGGAGTTAACATGGTACACTGGAGTTAACACGGTACACTGGAGTTAACACAGTACACTGGAGTTAACACTGTTTGAAGATACAATGGAAAGAGTAGATGTTATAACTGCAGTGCCCCCCCCCCCCCTGTTAAATTAGGATTGTATTAAAACCCTAAACAACTGTTTGAAGATACAATGGAAAGAGTAGATGTAATAACTGCAGTGCCCCCCCCCCCCCCCCCTGTTGTAATAATATGTAATGGCTAATAGTAATGATAAGTGCATTATGCTGCAACATGCGTCAATACAAAGGACATGTCTAGTAATAGTATGTAATGTCTTGGCAAGATTTCTAGTTGAAACATTGTACGTCTGCTCTACAACTGTTAACAGCACAAAGTAAGCTAAGTCAAATAGCTAGGTAATATAATATATAACGTGGTCTAAAGTCTGGTGCTCAGCTGTAAGTAATAACAGTAACTCTTTACTATACTTATGAAGGGGGGGGGGGGGGGTAGTAACTCTTTACTACCCTTATAAAGGCGGGGGTAGTAACTCTTTGCTATACTTATAAAGGGGGGGGGGGGGGGGGGGGTAGTAACTCTTTACTATACTTATAAAGGGGGGGGGGGCAGTAACTCTTTACTATACTTATTATAAAGGGAAGGGGGGGCAGTAACTCTTTACTATACTTATAAAGGGGGGGGGGGGGGCAGTAACTCTTTGTTACAGACATGCACTTCAGTGGGCTGATATGCACAGTGGGGTGATATGCACTAATATTTATTTATGTAAAGAGCAGTTTGTCATATATAATAATATAATGGATGAGCATGAGTGACATGACGTTACCGCACGAATTTAGGAAAGGTATGTTCAACCGTACAGTCGCTTGATGGGGGGTGCTTGATGAGGGGGTGCTTGATGAGGGGAGCGCTTGATGCTAACAATTGTCAGAAACAACTCAAGTTTGAAATGTCACCTCACTGAAGTCAAATGAGAACTTGGCCTGCAGTTCAAGAACAGTATAAGGCATAAAGGGTTTTATAATAAGGCGGCAATATAACACTTGATAGAACAGGAGCTGGTAAATATTCTGCCTGCAAGGGATAATTGAAATATAGAAGCTGGCAATCAAGCCAAGCATGCAAAATTTTCCCTGATCCCCAGGTTTCTATTCCGAGCAAGGTATCAGTTCCCTGGTCCCCAGGTTTCTATTCCGAGCAAGGTATCAGTTCCCTGATCCCCAGGTTTCTATTCCAAGCAAGGTGTCAGTTCCCTGATCCCCAGGTTTCTATTCCGAGCAAGGTATCAGTTCCCTGATCCCCAGGTTTCTATTCCGAGCAAGGCATCAGTTCCCTGATCCCCAGGTTTCTATTCCGAGCAAGGTATCAGTTCCCTGATCCCCAGGTTTCTATTCCGAGCAAGGTATCAGTTCCCTGATCCCCAGGTTTCTATTCCGAGCAAGGTGTCAGTTCCCTGATCCCCAGGTTTCTATTCCGAGCAAGGTATCAGTTCCCTGATCCCCAGGTTTCTATTCTGAGCAAGGTATCAGTTCCCTGATTCCCAGGTTTCTATTCCGAGCAAAATAGATCAGTTCCCTGATCCCCAGGTTTCTATTCCGAGCAAGGTATCAGTTCCCTGATCCCTAGGTTTCTATTCCGAGCAAGGTATCAGTTCCCTGATTCCCAGGTTTCTATTTAGAGCAAGGTATCAGTTCCCTGATCCCCAGGTTTCTATTCCGAGCAAAATAGATCAGTTCCCTGATCCCCAGGTTTCTATTCCGAGCAAGGTATCAGTTCCGTGATTCCCAGGTTTCTATTCTGAGCAAGGTATCAGTTCCCTGATCCCCAGGTTTCTATTCTGAGCAAGGTATCAGTTCCCTGATCCCCAGGTTTCTATTCCGAGCAAGGTATCAGTTCCCTGATCCCCAGGTTACTATTCCGAGCAAGGTATCAGCTCCCTGATCCCCAGGTTTCTATTCCGAGCAAGGTATCAGTTCCCTGATCCCCAGGTTTCTATTCCGAGCAAGGTATCAGTTCCCTGATCCCCAGGTTTCTATTCCGAGCAAGGTATCAGTTCCCTGATCCCCAGGTTTCTATTCCGAGCAAGGTATCAGTTCCCTGATCCCCAGGTTTCTATTCCGAGCAAGGTATCAGTTCCCTGATCCCCAGGTTTCTATTCCGAGCAAGGTATCAGTTCCCTGATCCCCAGGTTTCTATTCCGAGCAAGGTATCAGTTCCCTGATCCCCAGGTTTCTATTCCGAGCAAGGTATCAGTTCCCTGATCCCCAGGTTTCTATTCCTAGCAAGGTATCAGTTCCCCGATCCACAGGTTTTTATTCTGAGCAAGGTATCAGTTCCCTGATCCCCAGGTTTCTATTCTGAGCAAGGTGTCAGTTCCCTGATCCCCAGGTTTCTATTCTGAGCAAGGTATCAGTTCCCTGATCCCCAGGTTTCTATTCCGAGCAAGGTATCAGTTCCCTGGTCCCCAGGTTTCTATTCTGAGCAAGGTGTCAGTTCCCTGATCCCCAGGTTTCTATTCCGAGCAAGGTATCAGTTCCCTGATTCCCAGGTTTCTATTCTGAGCAAGGTATCAGTTCCCTGATTCCCAGGTTTCTATTCTGAGCAAGGTATCAGTTCCCTGATCCCCAGGTTTCTATTCTGAGCAAGGTATCAGTTCCCCGATCCACAGGTTTTTATTCTGAGCAAGGTATCAGTTCCCAGATCCCCAGGTTTCTATTCCGAGCAAGGTATCAGTTCCCTGATCCCCAGGTTTCTATTCCGAGCAAGGTATCAGTTCCCTGATCCCCAGGTTTCTATTCCGAGCAAGGTATCAGCTCCCTGATCCCCAGGTTTCTATTCTGAGCAAGGTATCAGTTCCCTGATCCCCAGGTTTCTATTCCGAGCAAGGTATCAGTTCCCTGATCCCCAGGTTTCTATTCCGAGCAAGGTATCAGTTCCCTGATCCCCAGGTTTCTATTCTGAGCAAGTTTTATAAATGGGTAATGGGCTAACGTCCTGTAACCAATTCAGATAAAAATGAACAATAAATAAAGAAGCTGGCATATTCAAGGTTTAAAACTAGAGGGTACATGATAATATGTTTAAAATTAATTTGGGTGTAATGATTTGTCAGAAAAGAACAAGCGCTCATATCGAGAGCAGACAGGAAGGCAGATTAATTAGGCCACTGTTACTTGTTACAAGTCACTATCAGTATTATGAATATTACCCCTTACCCGCAGTTCTATACAAACACCACCACCATGGAAGGACTACGAGCATTCAAATAAAAGACAAGGGTTGGGAGACGATATGGTTTATATGAGGGCTGCAATCTAATCAATAGATTTATCTACACATTATCTAGTATTGAGGGTACACAACACGTGGGCAACAAAACAACTCCACTATTGGAGGGTACACAACACGTGGGCAACAAAACAAGTCAACTATTGGAGGGTACACAACACGTGGGCAACAAAACAAGTCAACTATTGGAGGGTACACAACACGTGGGCAACAAAACAAGTCCACTATTGGAGGGTACACAACACGTGGGCAACAAAACAAGTCCACTATTGGAGGGTACACAACACGTGGGCAACAAAACAAGTCCACAATTGGAGGGTACACAACACGTGGGCAACAAAACAAGTCAACTATTGGAGGGTACACAACACGTGGGCAACAAAACAAGTCCACTATTGGAGGGTACACAACACGTGGGCAACAAAACAAGTCCACTATTGGAGGGTACACAACACGTGGGCAACAAAACATGTCCATTATTGGAGGGTACACAACACGTGGGCAACAAAACAAGTCAACTATTGGAGGGTACACAACACGTGGGCAACAAAACAAGTCCACTATTGGAGGGTACACAACACGTGGTTAATATGGCAGATTGCTTGGCAGACAAATTGCTGCTACATACTGTGTATAGTAAACGGCGAGCTTGTTTGGAAGTGTCTGGTAAAACTTGGAGGTTAAAAAACTTTTTTTAAACCATTTGCAGTTTCTAGTTACCCTAGTTACCTATACCAGTTACCATTTACCAGTTACCACCAGTTTCTAGTTACCCTAGTTACCAGTCAAGTTACCAGTTTCTAGTTACCCTAGTTACCAGTCACAAGTTACCAGTTACCAGTTTCTAGTTACCCTAGTTACCAGTCACAAGTTACCAGTTACCCCAGTTACCACTTACCCCCAGTTACCAGTTACCCCAGTTACCAGTTGCCACCAGTTACCAGTTACCCCCAGTTACCGGTTATCAGTTACAATTATGGCAAACAGATTTCTTTTCAGCGACATTCTGATTTTTAAACACAGTTCCATAATATTCTGATTGTCTTGCTCGCTGATGAGGGCTATAACAATAGCATGGTTATCTAAACTCTATGAATAAATGAAATGAACACTATTGACTGGTCCTAGCTATATTATACACAGTCATCACAACAATACTACTGTATGTAGTGTACACACTGTATGATAGCTAGGTACATGCTACTACACACTAGTAGTACACACTGTGTGTAGTGGTACACACTGTGGTACACACTGTGGTACACACTAGTAGTACTACAGTGGTTGGTAGTAACTACCAACCTAACTACAGGCTTGTAACTAGTAGTAAGGCTGGTAGGGATGCTGATTTACCGCCACAATGAGCAACTCATTGCTCATAATATGTTGTAATGTTTGGATACTCAGTGTCCAACAACTAACTTAATTACTATCTTATCGGAGGTGTAACGTAAGAGTAGTAATAGCATCTTACTGGAAAGTAGTGACTATGATGGCTACACAGTAGTGACTCTAATGGCTACACAGTAGTGACTCTAATGGCTACATAGTAGTGACTCTAATGGCTACACAGTAGTGACTATAATGGCTACACAGTAGTGACTCTAATGGCTACACAGTAGTGACTCTAATGGCTACACAGTAGTGACTCTAATGGCTACACAGTAGTGACTCTAATGGCTACACAGTAGTGACTCTAATGGCTACACAGTAGTGACTCTAATGGCTACACAGTAGTGACTCTAATGGCTACACAGTAGTGACTCTAATGGCTACACAGTAGTGACTCTAATGGCTACACAGTAGTGACTCTAATGGCTACACAGTAGTGACTCTAATGGCTACACAGTAGTGACTCTAATGGCTACACAGTAGTGACTCTAATGGCTACACAGTAGTGACTATAATGGCTACACAGTAGTGACTCTAATGGCTACACAGTAGTGACTATGATGGCTACACAAAAGTGACTATGATGGCTACACAGTAGTGACTCTAATGGCTACACAGTAGTGACTCTAATGGCTACACAGTAGTGACTCTAATGGCTACACAGTAGTGACTCTAATGGCTACACAGTAGTGACTCTAATGGCTACACAGTAGTGACTCTAATGGCTACACAGTAGTGACTCTAATGGCTACACAGTAGTGACTATAATGGCTACACAGTAGTGACTATAATGGCTACACAGTAGTGACTCTAATGGCTACACAAAAGTGACTCTAATGGCTACACAGTAGTGACTCTAATGGCTACACAGTAGTGACTCTAAGGTTGTGAAGGTTATATCGTTGCAGTCAAGAGATAAAATAAGCATATTCATCTTAAATTAACTTGGAAGAAAAACATTAGCAATGTTATTATAGTAGTATATTATATATAATATAATAGTATTCATAGTAATTTATACATTACATTTATACATTAAAACGGTAAAACCATATCCTGGAGAGACTTCAAAAAGCTTAAGAGCTACAAGAAGGAAGAAGTCCAAACTGACTCAGAGCAACTTAAAACCTTCCATCAGTTCTACGCTGAGCTCTACTCTGACACTCATCCAACTGTAGACTCACTCACCAAAAGAGCTCTCCTCGAAGAAGCCAACACCCTAGCCGAGGGAACTGCCCCCAATGAGTCGCTGAACAGCGCATTTACACTGGGTGAGCTGAACGCTGCACTAGGCAAACTAAAATCCGGCAAAGCATCTGCTTTTGACCACATAAGCAATGAAATGCTCAAGGGTTTGAACGTGAAAATGAGGTCCCTCCTCCTTAAACTCTTCAATCTGTGCCTTGAGACAGGAACCTACCTCTGGAGCAAAAGTGTGATCACACCGATTCACAAAAAAGGGTGCATCAGGAACCCTGACAACTATAGAGCAATAGCAGTATGTAGCTGTATTGGGAAACTGCTCTCCACGATGCTGCTATCTCGGCTTGTCACTCACCGCCAAATCTCTCATCCAGATCCACCTAATCAAGCAGGCTTTACCAAAGGAAGTCAATGTAATGACCATATATTCACGCTGATGTCCACAATCGAAAAATACAAGAAAGTGAAAAGTAAAATATATGCAGTGTTCATTGATCTCCGAAAAGCGTTTGATCTAGTGTGCAGACAAGCCCTCCTGTTCAAACTAGCCTGCTATGGCGTCAACGGCGGCTACTACGACATCATCAAAGACATGTACAGTAAATCAGAGGGTCATATCAAGATGAATGGTAAAATCAGTGAAGCATTCAAGATCCTCAAAGGGACTGAACAAGGACATCCACTCAGCCCCGAGTTTTTCAAAGTCTACTTTAAAAAGCTTTCTGACCTCCTCAATGAAGCCGTTGTGAACTGCCCAACTCTCGCTGGTATCTCAGTGACTCACCTAGCGTGGGCTGATGATCTAGTAATCCTCGCCCTAGATCCTGAATCACTCCAAAAGTTGCTTTCGATCATTGGGGACTACTGTATCGAATGGGGTCTGGAAATCAACATCTCCAAAACCAAATTCATGGTCTTCAACGGTAAAGGACCTGACATTCCAAACTGGCGTCCTTCTATTCATGACAGAGATATAGAGATGGTCTCCAGCTACTGCTATCTTGGAATCATTATAAGCAGCACAGGGAAATTTCGGCAGGCAACTGACTCTCTCTACCGTAAGGGACTCGGAGCTTACTTTAGCTTGAGAAGCACCATAGACCGGAGATACATTGACGCGTCATGCCTTAACAAACTATTTGACACCCTTGTCAAGCCTATTCTACTATACGGTTGTCAAGTTTGGGCCCCAGTTCTACCCACCGTCAGTAAGGTCCTCTCTTGCTTCAGCAAGTTTCACAACCTTGATCATGCAGTCTCCCACATCGCAAAACAGAAACTGGAGCAAGTGCACCTACGTCACCTCAAATACCTTCTTGGTATTAACAGAAGGGCAGTCAATGCTACAGCCTGGGGAGAAACTGGCTCATACCCAATTATAATTGAGATGTTGAAACTGAGTACTAAATACTTCAAAAGAGTTATGAGCCTTCCCTCAACACAACTGGTCAAAGCTGCAATGACTGAGCAGATTAACCTCAAATTGTCATGGTTTGTAGGCATCGAATCAGTTATCAAGTCATTTAACAACATCGACCTTCCTGACAGGAATTCATCATCGTTGCTCAACGCAACCTTCCTCGCGGACTCCTGCAGCCCTGAATTGATGACAGAGAACCTGCGAAAACTATTCCGTGATTCCTGGGGTTCTCTTGTGAAAGATTCTAGAAAGCTATCATTCTACAGTGAAGTCAAAAAAGAATTTGGATGGGAGCCATATCTAAACCACGCTAGGTCTTTCCAGGACAGAAGGGCAACCACACAGATTCGGTCCAGTTCTCATCACCTTAGAATTGAAAGGGGAAGGTACGACAAAACTCCACTTGATGAAAGGACCTGTAACTATTGCGAGCTGAACATCAACCAGCTAATCATCGAAGACGAGAACCATATGCTCCATTCCTGCCCCCTAGGGAAAGTTCCAAGGGACAGATTTCAAAGCCTCAGTGGAAATCTAGTCAGCATTGACGGAAATGGTAGCTTCAATCTTGCCTCCACGTTTATCTCGCAACCCGATTGCATGGACAAACTCAGCGATGAGGACGTAAGTTTGATCAAACTCTCGACCAGCACCATTAATAAAATCTACAGACTAACCCTCAACTTCAAAGAAAGTCTAAATGTAGATAACTAGCTTCCTCTTTCAGTCCTTCCTTTCTTCCTTTCCTTTTTTCCCCTTTTTCTTTCCGCCTTTTTTTTTCTTTTCCAGCTTTGGATCTGTGACGGATGTGATGGATTTCTTGCGGTCACTTTTATCCCTACATGGGCTCCCGGCCGTGCGTCCATGTAGGAGCCGTGGGGCCTTCCGAGTGATAGGGTTACAGTGACTGTTAGTAGGGAAAGTATGAAGGCTATATCAGTAGACACAATTTCCGAACGCAGGGCATTGGCTCGACCTCCAAGACAGGGTATCCGTGAGGACCCTGGTCGTAATCAGCTCTGCACTGCTCCAGTGTATCCTGATGCCTGAAATCTTGGACACTGCCTACGTACGGGGTAGACAGCCACTGATGATTTTGTCTGTGAGTTTTTCATCACTTCCTGACATGAGTCAGACCTCAGCTGGATCCTTCCTGTTTAGCTTTTTCTGAGCTTCCCGACCTCCTTCTTCAATCATCATCATCAGTTAGAGCTGCCGTGCTCTCGAACTTTCCCTTCACACTCCACCACGGCACCTCCTTCGAGGCCTCTTGCCAGGTAACACCAGCTCTCAGACATAGGCAAGCTTACCGCGCACGGCGTTTTTTCTTTTTTGTTTCGTCCTTTCCGTGTGTGCCGTTTTGTGCCACCCTCTCTGCTGTTCCTGCGCAATTGCGCTCATTCGCTCTTCATTGGGCTGTTCATTTGACAGAGTTACTGGCTGGCACTCCAAACATCTTCTCACTCACAATCACCATCAATCAAATTCAAAATTATGCAATCAATCACTATACATCCACGATCATATGATCAAAACACAAAACTTTGTTATATACTGTTTCTGTTTGAGATTTGAATAACGTTACTGTAATGTTTCAAATTATATTTTAAATGTTCAAATGTTTATACAAAAAGACAGATTATTGAGTAGGGGTTTTTTTGTTTTGTGTCACAAGGAGTTACAGTATTATAGTATGTATTATTATTATTATTACATTAGGAAGCCATTCATTAACCAAGCTATGATCCGTAATTTAAAGGTTTAATTGGCAGGCATTCCGAGATGTTCATCTAAAGTACTTTATTTAATCAGTTCAGTATTCAGCAAATTTGAGATTAAATCTTGTTTTCAGCAAGAATAAGTAATTAATCATATTATATGTGAAATCCATTATACTCTACTGATAGCTGGAAATTACTAACTACGCAGGGGGGGGGGTTCAAAAACGCCGACAAGTCTGTGCATGTTTTTATCTGGATTTTACCCGATTTTGCAACTTTTTCATCGTTATTTATTGTTAATGCAGCATCGTATAGTATCTACAGCCATAGCTAAGCCCTCTTTTCTCTATCTTTACTAACAGTATTTCTTCCTTTGCTGTTCTCTCTAGCGCCATGCTGCAAGATATGACACATTTTGTATGATGAAACATACTTTTTAGTAATACTGTTAAAGGCTGTTCCAAGATCTATCCAATGAGTCCTACACCAAGGCCAATGTATATTGTTATCATGTCTACATACAGTAGATACTCACTTGTCAAATTTGTCCTTATATTGCTAAGGAGAGCACAATGGTTAGGCAAAATTGTTTTAATATGACAAGATAAATTAGGTCAAATCACAATCAAAAACGTAACTCAATTTTGAACACTTCCGTAATATTTCTCTTTTGTATACTCATCGTAGTTTCAAACTAATGATCCCTATTCAGCAGGAATAATTTGTGAAACAAAAGATGTGCTTAAATCAGAGTAATTGCAAGATCGGATGGGACTTTAGACTGAGAACAATGTTATTTAGGCATTCACAATGCTTGAGGTGGTGCTAAACAAGCAGAAGCTGGGTCAGTGTTGGAACTTAATTGCTTGTGGGATGGCAATCTCCTGTCATTCTAATTTTCAAACTGTGGAGCCTCACCAACTCTATGCAGAAAGTTGATCATTATCAAGCTGTTTGGCTATCCTACCTGTACAGTTGTGTGCATGCCTGATTGGTGCAGGGCTTAAATTTGGCCCAACTGGGCCTGCACTGCAGGCCAATTTTAAACTATCTAAATCGACATTTTGCCAGTGAAAACAAGGTAGGGGGTCACTTTTATGACAAAAGCATTGTAAAACTTATTTTGTAGCTTCAGAGGGGGTGCCAACATAAAACGTTACACAGCAGGCATTTTTATTGTAGTTTCCGAATTCAGTATCAATAGTTTTTCAGTAGTCAAAAATATGTCAATATAAAAAAAGAGGGGACCTTCAAAGAAAATAGACTAAAGTGAATCTTGTCTCCATCTTACATCTTAGCTTCTTTCTAATCAGCTATCATCTCATAGATCTTAGTGCAGAGTGGTCCCATACAATTTATATTAAGACTAAATCGACTGAAATACCCACTATTCTTAAGAATCTTTCTTATGCTGACTGTAGATCTTTTCAAGTGACTTGAATCACAGTAATAGGATGATGGACCCCTAATGCGAAAAAAATTCCCAAAGGGCATATAATATAGTATACTGACCTCAGCAACGACAACGCGTACCTTGAGAACAACGTTTGATGGATTGATTCTACTAATAATAGAAATGTAATATACACCAATTATATACTTAAGATCCTACACACTTGACTTACTTGAAATAAAATATTACATTTGCAAACAATAGTAAACTATATGCACCTAACAAGCAGATATCCCTAGAAACTCCAATATGGCGTCATTCACATATTACGTAATCAATTTTTGGAAAACACATTGGCGTAACCCTGTTGGCGCCCCCCTGATGGCGCACCCTCTCCTCTTGACGCCCCTACCTAAAATTTAACAAATTAGGTGATTTTGGAGGGTACAGTGGTAAAATCTTTAAAAAAGTGTGTTTCTAGAGCAAAACGCGCATTTTTCTAAGTACCTCAGTTAAGTTTTTCAAAATTTTCCCACATTCGCGTGCGTACAGCATACATAACAAGGCTACACTGATCCAGCGACGATTATATAATAAACTCTACATTATCTTAAAATCCAAAGGTTAAATGTTATCATTATATCAACTAAATCATGTCCTATCAATACTTTAGTTGTTCATGTCAGTATACACCCTATAATATGTATATCCTATAATATAATATACAACATTGGTCATGGTGGGAGAAATATTATGTCATTTTAGATTAATAACAATCAATAATTGCTTTTTGACGTTTATCCATTAACAATTAACTTTACCCGCCCAAATTTTTCAAAACAGAACTTAACGTATATTAAATTAAATGTTGTTTTTGAAACCTTCAAGCTGTTTTGTAATATTTAAACTAAAACTAAGCTTTGGCCAAATTTTCAAATCAATTTAATTAACAATAAAACAACTGCGGCGTATACAAATACGCGCGTGTGTGCGCTTCACATAATAGTAGAGGCTCTTACGGGCATTGTCTGCTCGATACGCTAGGGACCCCAGATACACCTTACTAGACGTATTTTTGACCGTAGAATCGATTAAAAGTGGTTTTAAGATGATTGGACTGACTTTTTGGGGGTAAAATTGCAAAAAATTGATTTTTGGGCAAAAAATAGGCCAAAAAACCATGTTTTTTGATATTTTGAACAAGTTAATTTTGTTGGCATGTCGGCAAAACTTGCATGGAGATAGCTAAAAAACAGCCGCACAAGATGATATAAAAATTTGAAAAATCCCTCTATTTTTTTGGGGGTAAAAATCCAAAAACGTAGTAAAAATTTTGACTTTTTTGCTTGAAGTTTGAATAATTTTTTGCAGTTGTATTAAATCAACCCAAAAATAGTCACATCGTGTTTGCCTAAATTTTTCCTTTCCGAGAAGTACCCACTTCATATACTTTATCGAAGTTTGAATATTGTCACTCCGCAAGCGTTTTTGCCAAATTTTCGACGCGCACTACGCGCAAAAGCATTTAGTTGTTATCAATTGGCACCCGCGCGTTCATCATAAATTTGAAACAGCTATAACTCAGCGAGATTATGTCCGTTCTAACTCATATTTTCACACCAAATAGAAAATAATGTGATCTTATTGCTGACAAAATATGAATATAATTACTCTATTTGCCTTAGACTAATAGACTGTCAAAATTTAAAACGCGCATTGGTATAGCACGTGACTAATAAGGCCAAATTTATACTTCTTAACATATTATCGATCCTTAGACATCATACTATTGTGTCCAATTAGCGGTTAGGTCTCTAAACTCGTAGCAGAAAACAGGTCTTTTTGCCCGTAAGAGCCTCTACTATAACCATGTGTATACGCGTACTGCGTGACGCGCTACTGCAATCGAGAGGGCTCTGGTTAGAGCTAGCAACGTGTGCGCGTCTCACTTCTACACTGCACTTCTGAAACACTCCGACATCAAGCAACGGTTCATGGTTTATTTATAGTAGGAGCGCTGCTTGTCAACAACCGCCTGAATAGTAAATGACTGCATAATAACTGGTCAAAGTTGAAAGTGAAATCACAAGATAATAAACTTGCAGCTTTTATTAATGACGTTGTATTCTATGTTATTGTACGATGTCAATTCTTCGCAGCTCGGCGAAGCCCAGTAGCGCATTTAGCTGATCTAACGAATGTGGTTGCGAGAAGCATTATTGGATGCGCGGCGCGGCCCAGTAACGAATTGCGCTACAATGTTCTATATTAATTTTGGTCTAGTATCATGCTATTATTGGTTTTTGACCTCTTGCTTATTGTTTTTATTTATGTTTAGTATTATAATGAACTAATATGTACATGTGATAAAAGTAAAAGTAAAGTAAAGTAAAATTTATGACATCACATCATTACACATGTTTTGCTTTAACCAAAGCCCTTTCGCTTGCAATAGCGCGCGCGGCGATCCGACTTGTCATACGTTGTATGATCCGCCGCGCGCGAGTACGCGGCTCCCCCTGTATCGTAGAAACTCTACTATAGTGAAACGACGATGGGGGTCACGACGTGATACAAGATCCGACCTACTTGTGAAACAAGCCCGTCATGTAGTACGCGTAGACACATGGCTATGTGAAACACATCTCTACAATATATCATTGCATCTGAGTGTTACAGAAATAAGATGCGCACGCGTGTGTATTTGTGTGCTTGAACTGACCAATATCATTTAAGTTATTTAGTTGCATAAACTAAACTTGCACAATTTTCAGAAAATGGCAGATTTAAACATTACCCTGAAAAATCGGAGGCTACGTTTCACTAATAATACACAATTCACTCAAGAGATACAATTGCAGAACACTTAACCACTGTTTGCAAAGATGTTGAAACAGAGTCTCAGCTTTTTTCCGTTTGGCTCCACACACTCAAATTATTTAATGAAACAAATAGACAGGATGGCGCAAGGCTGGATATCAGTGCAAAATCGTTCTGGTCGCCGCTGGACAGGGCATTTACAGATGTAAGGGTACTTTATTCACCCTCAATAAAAGCCCAGATGTACTAATCTCACGGTGGCTATTAAATTTGTTGGACCGTTCTGTGTACATTGGTAAATTCTAATTTTGATTTTTATGGTAAGTATTTAAAGTTAAAGTGCACAAATCTGTACTTTAAATCTTTATGCTATCTTCACAATTACTTTAAAACCAAACCTGACTCGAATCCTAAAGCATAAACAGCTGGAATATCGTTTTACAAGCCTGTCACGTGCGCGCGTCTGACAAAACTGTTATTTGCTCATAACTCTTCAAGAAATGATTTTCATGCTAAGTAATAGGTCTTATTCGAAATCAGCATATAAAGTAAATTGGTATAGCTTACTTTAACAATCCCACAGCCTATTCATATACTAAAAACGTATAAGCATATCCACAGAACGGTCCAAATCTAATCGCCACCCAATCTCACGAGAAAAGCATAAACGTGATGTCATTTGTCAGACGCAGACTGTGCTTCGATTTACTCAAAACTTGTATAATTCCCATTAGGGGTTACAGAGGTGCCAGAACTCTTCTATCCATGGCAATAAGTGATTTGGACCTAAATATGATCAACACTTCTAGATCATAAAAGGTCGGGAAGTGTTTAATATACAAATGCACTCTGGCAGTCTGAAACTCTTAGGCAAATTAATTAATTGTATCCATGCTGTGTAAGCAGTAAGATCACACCATCCTCTATCTTGTGTTAAAATATGAGTCAAAATATAAGGTTGTTGGGTTATGGATGTTTAAAGTTTTTGAAGTAAGTGTGGGTGCGTATTGAACATTTTGCAAAATTGCCTGCAGATGTAAAACAATAAATCTTGAAAAGAGTATTATAACAAGTGAGTACTTGTCAGAAAAGAAAAATTTAAATGCCTGTTACTGTAACTAGGTCGAACGGAAAAATTAGGTCTCACGCAGGAATAAGGTCTCACGTAAGTAATTTATATATGTATCACGCGCCTGCGTGAGACCTAATTTTCTTTTATTTTTCGTTTACTTTGAGTATGGTTAAATAGTATGTTTTGATCTCTACTGCTTTTCAGAATGATATACCCATGACAGAGGCAGAAGTTGAGGATGTTTGGGACCAAGCAGGCGAGAACGCCCTAAATTATCTTACCACAGCTGGAGAAGAGACAGATCCAGATTTTGACTTAGACGAGCCTGAACAGTTTCCCACTGTTAGCAATGTTAATGGACCTGAGAAAGTCTTCAGGGACAAGCATGAATTTTCTGCTTCAGGAACTCTGAATGTTTTGTCGCCAGCCACAATCAGAAAGACAGATAAGCCATTTGTCAAGACAATTAATGCCCCCTTATCAGCAAAGGTTATTAATTCTATCGACCATATGAACCTTCAAAACCAAAATATGAACAAAAACATGTACATCCCTGACAAATCCAGTGGTATCAACAATATATCTCGTGAATCATCTGTAACAAATGATTTGAATTCACTCTGTGGTAAGAGCCTTGTTAATGACATGAATATAACTGCCAATGAGACAGGTGCAGTTACAGGTGTAGAATCCTCTCAGAATATAACTTCAGAATGGGATGGTTTGGAGAGACAAATCCTTGCAGATGGACAAGCCATCCCATCGTCACCAGATTCTGCCATGCTTCTATCAACACCCCTTTTCTCTTATCAAGATGCTCTTCAGCACTTCAAAAGTATAGATCTGAGTATATACGAATCTGATATCATGACTAGTATTCACCTCACTGGCATCGCTAAATTCTTTGCTCAACTTTGTGGGCCACCTCGATTGAAATCCCAGCTTAAGGCAGAAAAAACCTTTGTGTTTTGCTTGGCACGTTGCCAATTTGATAATGATGATCCAAAAGATTTCCAACTTCTCATGACAATTTACAAATCTCTCACTGGTACCCAGTTGGATTGTGCGAGGTTTGGGTCTCATTGGCAGGACATAGGTTTCCAAGGAAATGATCCTGCTACAGACCTAAGAGGAACTGGTATGTTAAGTTTGCTCACCATTCTGTATTTGGTTCGAGAACAGAAATCTCTTGCCCAAAAGTTGTATCAACTCTCTCAAAATGAGACTCAGAATTTTCCTTTTTGTGTGTTGTTGATTAACCTCACTAAAATTGCTCTCGTTGCGTTGAGAAGTGGTTACCTCAACAAGGAATGCAATAAACGCTTAGCAATACTACCAATCATGTGTGATGTATTCTCCGCACTAACTTACGAACACTACAAGCTTTGGAAAACAGGTAAAACCATCAGAGATTCAGGATTTGTTTTAAAACGATTGGAGGAGAAGACAAAGTCTTCATCACAATGCACAGAGCTCATCAGCAACTATAAGAAATACTGTAATGAGAAAGATGGTGTCTTTGAAAAAGGAGACATCGTGTTTTTGAATGTTTGTAAAAAAGATGGGCAGAAAACTTTAGATAACTATGGTAGCACATCTCAGGAGAAAGGTAAATTAGTTAGCAAGTACGCGACACGCTGACTAGCTGACGTTGCTTTGCATATTTTTATTCAGTTTGTTTGTTCATTTTAAAAATTTGAAATGTTACAATAAGATAGAGAATGAGGTTTTGATGATCATGCCATGCTAAGCCCCTAATTAGAATGGAGCTTTGTTGGACTGACAACAGGGTATGTTTGAATGAATATTCAGCACAGTATGCTCCATACTAACATGAATATTCAGCACAGTATGCTCCATACTAACATGGTTTTCAGCACATCTTCTTTTTTTGTTCTCAAATTGTACATCTAAAAACCTACATATTACACATATTACACGTAATGGTGATTTTATTGTTACAAATTATTTAAAAATCGTTTAAAAAGTGTTAAATATTTTTCTATACCTCAAGTTATATGAGCCATGTTAGCTAGAAAACATTGAATGATGCTTAATCAATTCGGTGTCATTTGGGATAGCGTTAAATTTACTAGGTTTGTTGAACTACTAGATATTCATCAGAAAAGTAAGAACAATATTATGTGCTTATTGCCAATGTAATTTTTGTTGAAAATAATTTGTTTCGTAACTTATGTTTCTTCGATGAGTTTAACTTTATATTTTAAGTTATCATCAATAACTGTAAGCCGAGTAATGACTGCGCTCACCTCACAGCCAGTGAGGGGGATATTCAATATCAATAAGTGATTTCGTTCAAACTAATTACAACACTACAATTCTATTACATCTATTGAGGACGTTACAGAAGGAATTAATTTGATGTAGTTTGAGGACTCCTCACTCTCCTCACGTCCAACAATGGAGTTTCTCTTGTTGCTAATATGTAGTATATGTAGTATATTATGTAGTATAATATGAAGTATATGTAGTATATATGTAGTATATGTAGTATATGTAGTATATGTAGTATTAAATGTAGTATATGTACATAGTATATGTAGTATATGTAGTATGTATTGTGTGTAGTATGTAGTATGTAGTAGGGACATGTGTAATTACTCACTGTCGCATGATCATCTGCATTTGTTTCACGTTGTATTCACGTGTATTTCTCTATCAATAGAAACACAGTGCTACTCCTACTGGGGTAGTCACACGTTACTGGACATGTATTGGATGCAGGAATCATTGTATATTGCTTTATAACAAGCAAGTTAGTGTCTCCTCATACCACACACACACACACACACACACACACACGCAAAGACACACACACACACACACAGTCAACAGCATGATAAAGTGGTCTTTTCCTTGAATTTGGTTCGAGGAGACGAGAAGTGAAATACTTTAATTTTGGTACGTGATATCGAATTTGCAAGTACAATCTCAATGTTTCCTCACTCCAATATCCAAAACAATAAACAAAATACTCCTGATCACCCAGAACCAAAAACTCCCATCTCTCTGGCCTAATCCTAAGTGTACCCAGATAGTCAAAACAATCCCAAATTAACTGTTTGCAATCTCTAAACAATCCCAAACTAAACTCCCGATAACCAAAACAGATGTGTTAAAAGTAAACCTCTACACTACCAATTACCATACTGCACTAAATATTGTGCGCTAAATTCTGCCCTAAAATACTGCGCTAAAATACTGACAAACATCAAAACGTAAAGTATAGAAAAAAACATTAATCAAGATCAGAATATAAACAGTTGGAACAAGCTCCACGTGTTAATCAGAGAAAGAAGACCAGACCGTTACATTTTTAGACCTTATACATTATATCCAGTATGATAACATGCAATTAGAAATATGGTAATAAACAGATGGTATTTTATTGGGAATATTGTAGAAAGATCACACATCCCACACATGTGCTGCAAATGCAATTATCTTTAGCGGCAACATGTGTGTTTACAGAGAGCAGTGAAATGTGGTACAGTCTGCACGTGACATTGTGAGATGTAGCGCCTCAGTTGTCATGGTAACTGTCCGTTATCAGGTACTTAGCAGTGTACACAGCGGTAAACTTTAGAGGAAGGACTTTGTAATTAATTGTAGAAAGTAATAAAAGGTGTCTCCCTCTATCTCCTTCTATCTCTCCTTATATCTCTCCCTCTCCCTCTCTCCTCCCTCTTCCCTCTCCCTCTCCTCCCCCTCTCCCTCTGCCCTCGCCCTCTCCCTCCTCCCTCGCCCTCTCCCTCTCCCTCCCCTCTCCCTCTCCCTCCTCCTCTCTCCTCTCCCTCTCCCTCTCCCTCTCCCTCTCCTCCCCCGCCCTCTCCTTCTCCCTCTCTACCCCTCCCTCTCCCCACTCCCTCCTCTCTCCCTCTCCCCCCCCCCCTCTCCTCTCCCCCCTCCCCCTCTCCCCTCTCCCACCCCGCCCTCTCCTCTCCACTCTCCCTCTCCCTCTCCCTCTCCCTCTCTCTCCCTCTCTCCCCTCCTTCTCCCTCATCCCTCTCCCTCTCCTCTCCCGCTCCCTCTCTTCTCCCCTCCCTCTCCCCCCCTCTCCCTCTCCCTCTCCTGCTCCTCTCCCCCTCCCTTCTTTCCTCTTCCCTCTCCTTCTCCCTCTCCCCCCTCCCCCCTCCCCCTCCCCCTCGGGGGGGCCGGACTGCAGGCCCTCCTCGCCCCCCCTCCTTCGCCCCATATCCCTCTCCCCGCCCTCTCCCTCCTCCTTTCCCCCTCCCCCTCCCCCACCCACTCCCCCTCCCCCTCCCCCTCCCCTCCCCCTCCCCCTCCCCCCTCCCCCTCCCCCTCCCCCTCCCCCTCCCCCTCCTCTCCCTCCACTCCCCGCTATCTCGTCCTATCTCGCCCCCTCCCTCTATCCCCTTCTATATCTCTCCCCTCCTCCCTCCCCTCGCCCTCTCTCTCTCCCTCCCTCTCCCTCTCCCTCTCCCCTCCCTCCCTCTACCTCCTCCCCCCTCCCTCCCTCTTCCTCTCCCCTCCCTCTCCTTCTCCCTCTCCCTCTCCCTCCCTTCTCCCTCTCCCTCTCCCTCCCTCTCACCTCTCCCCCTCCCTCCTCTCCCCCTCCCTCGCCCTCCCTCTCCTCCTCCCCCCTCCCTCTCCCTCTCCCTCGCCTCCCCTCCTCCCCTCCCTCTCCCTCCCTCTCTCTCCCCCCTCCCTCTCCCTCCCTCTCCCTCTCCCCCCTATCCCTCCCTACTCCCTCTACCTCCCTCTCCCTCTCCCTCTCTCTCTCCTCACCCCCCTCCCTCCTCCAACCCCCTCTCCCTCCCCGCCCTCCCCCTCCCTCTCCTTCACCCCTCCCTCTCCCTCTCCCTCTCCCTCTCCCTTCTCCTCTCCCTCTCCCTCGCCCTCTCCAACAAGGAACATCACTACTTCAAGGAACTCACTACAGTAGAACTGGTAGACAGTAACCCACCCGTCAACTAGCCAAGATGCTGCAGGGGATATGTTTTGAAGGGATCCTTGTGCAGATCTGCAAGAAACAACGCACTTTTCTCATAGCACAATCGTCCAGCCGCGCATCTTCAAAAATCCAAGGTCAAAGTGGTGGCTCTACTTAGAAAGAAAAAGCGCCTTATAATGCCCAGGTATCATCTGTATTAAATACAGAGTTTTGTGGCCCTTCTCCTCCTCGCCATAATGTCAAGCTCGCAAGCTGGATGAAGAAGGGCTGCTGTCCGAGATCTCCATATAGCGGACATTAAACAGCAGCGAGCAAGAGAAGAACTTGTTTGCTCTTAGTAAGATAAGAATATCCTAAGGCGTTTTATACCTCGCAAGAGGTTTAAAACCCCTGCTGCATCTGTCGGACCCCTAATGGATAGTGATGAACCAGCTCCCAGTCTGTCCAGCCACTAATGAGTAATAGCTTACAGATCAATATGCGAGTGTCTTTCAGTGACCCCAAAAAGGCAAATCTAGCCGAAGTCCGGACGTCCAAGGTCATTGAGCAACTCAGGACATCGACTTTAATGAGCAAGATATCCTCGACGCCATCAAAGGCGATGAATCGTTTCTCAGCAGTCGGACCTGACAAGTTCCCAGTCCTAATCCTCAAGGAATGTGGGAATTGTCCCTGGCTCCTGTGATAACCAAGCTTTGGAAAGCTTCGCTAAGCTCTGGTGAAATAGCTACAAATTCAAGAACCAGAGTATTATCCCCCTTTTTAAAAAGGGGAAAAGTCGATTGCTGCCAACTATCGACCGGTATCTCTAACATCCAACCTCATAAGATGTTCGAGAGGGTCGTCCGCGCTAAGCTGGTTGACTACATTGTAGCTCAAGACATCATCAACCACGATCAACACGGCTTTCAAGCTGGAAGAAGCTGTCTTACTCAACTTCTTCACCACGTCCAAGACATCATGGATGACTTAGATCGAGACGAAAATGCTGATATTCTGTATCTTGATTTCAGCAAAGCCTTCGATAAGGTAGATCACGCTATACTATTGAAGAAGCTCCATATGTACGGTATCCAGGGCAACGCTCACCGCTGGCTGGAAGCTTCCTCAGTGAAGAACCCAACATGTCGTTGTCGATGGTATTGAATCTCTCGTCATAATGGTGCTAAGTGGGGTACCACAGGGCACTGTGTTAGGCCCACTGCTATTTATTTTGTATATCAACGACCTGTTCCAAGTTGTAAAGGATTGCAAGGTAAAAGTGTTCGCTGATGATTCCAAGCTCCACAAAAACATCAGCTCCCCGTCCGACTGCAAATGTCTCCAGGAAGATCTCTATGCAGTAGTGCGATGGGCAGTAGCAAACAACATGGAGCTAAACGAAAGTAAGTTCCAACTTCTCCAGCATGGTAAGAACCCTGAGCTAAAGAAACCCTACATTCTACCATCTGGTGCATCGATATCTTCTGATGATGTCGTGAAAGATCTCGGTGTGTATGTTGACAGTGATCTCTCCTGGCGTCATCACATCACAAGAAAGTCCTCTGAGGCAGCGAGCAAAGCTGGATGGGTACTGAGAACTTTCTCTACCAGAAACAAAGACACGATGATGATGCTCTTCAAGACATACGTCCGCTCTATTAAGCTATTACCGAGTATTGTTGTGCTCTCTGGTCACCTCACCTGCAGTGTGACATAATCATGATTGAGTCGATCCAACGCCTCATTCACTGCGAAAATAGCAGGGATACAAGCATCTTAGCTACTGGGAGCGCTTGAAGCAACTTGATCTCTACTCCCTACAGCGCCGCCGCGAGAGGTACATGATCATCCTTGTCTGGAAAATTTACTACGGTGAGATTCCCAACAGTGTAAACATTACTTTCCAACACTCTCAAAGAAGAGGAGTTACATGTCTCGTCCTCTTGGCGGATCAAAATACAAAAGCATCAACACCATGAAGTTCCATTCTTTCCCTTCAGTGGCCTCTGCTTTGTATAACGTTGTGCCTCACGACATCAAGTCTATCCCAACCTTGCCAAAATTCAAGGCAGCACTTGATCGCTTTCTCCATACCGTCCCCGACACCCCTCCTACCCCTGGATATACAGGGGCTAATGGCAATTCAATCTTGGAATGGGCTGTGAGCAAGACATGATAACGGAGACACCGGTGGTGGAGACGCAAGATGTCTTGGCCCTGGGCGTGCTAGCCCGAAACGAACCCAAGGTACCCAAGGTAGGTATCCCCCCTCCTCCCCTCCCTCTCTCCCCCTCCCCCCTCCCTCCGGCCCCTCCCCTCCCCTTCCCACTCCCTCCCCCCTCCCCCTCCCCCCTCCCTCCTCCCCCCCCTCCTCCCCCCTCCACTCCCTCTTTCCCCACCCCTCTTCCATCCTCCCTCCCCCCACCCCTCTTCCCTACTCCCCCCTCACCCCCCCTCCCTCCCACCTCCCCTCTTCTCCCCTCCCTCTACCCCCTCCGCTCTCCCTCACCCCTCCCCCACTCCCCCCTCTCTCCCTCACCGCTCTCTCCCCTCCTCCTCCACCCCACCCCTCCCTACCACCTCCTCCCTCCCTCCTCCCCCTCTCCCCTCCCCCTCCCCTCCCTCCCATCTCCCCACTCCCCCCCTCCCCTCCCCCTCCCCTCCCCCTTCCCCTCTCCCCACACCCTCCTCCTTCCCTCCCTCCTCCCTCTTCCCCTCCCCCCCACTTACCCTCCCCCTCCCTCTCTCTCCCCTCCCCTCTCCCCCTATCCCACTCTCCCTCATCCCCTCCTCTCTTCCTCCCTCCCCTCATCCCCTTCCCATCTCCCCCCCGCTCCCTCGCCCTTCCCCAATCCCCTCCCCCTCTCCCCCCCCCTCCCCCTCCCTCCTCTCCCCTCTCCCCCCCACCTCCCTCCCTCTCCCCTCTCCCATCGCCCTCACGCTCCCCTCCTCCTCACCCCCTCCCCCTCCCCCCCCCTCCCCCCCCCTCCCCCCTCCCCCCCCCCTTCCTCCCTCTCCCCCCCCCCCTCCCCTTTCCCCCCCCCCCTCCCCCCTCCCCCCCTCCCCCTCCCCTCCCCCTCCCCCTCCCCCTCCCCCCCCCTCCCCCCCCTTCCCCCCTCCCCCCCCCCCTCTCCCCCCCTCCCTCCCCTCCCCCTCTCCCCCCCTCCCTCCCTCCCCTCCCTCCCCCTTCCCTCTCCCCCCTTCCCCCCCTCCCCTCCCCCCCCCTCTCCCCCTTCCCTACCCCCTCCCCCTCCCTCTCCCTCTCCCTCTCCCTCTCCCCTCCCTCCCTTCTCCCCTCCTCTCCCCTCTCTCCCTCTCTCCTCCTCCTCCCTCTCCCTCCCTCTCCCTCTCCCTCTCCGTGTTGAAAACACGTGCCACTTTGTGCGGCTAATAGATACAATACCTTATTAGCTACTCATGAGTTTTAGTACTAAACATTATTATTGTATGATTTTCTAGTTATTAAACAATAAACATTGCTAAACTTTCTTCACACTCACTTTAATTAAATCACCCCGACCACCTACCGGACACACTGTTCTCACATTTCCTCTGTTACTGTTAGTTACTACTCTGTTACTGCTATAGTACTGTTCTTGAAGAGTACCCCCCAATTCCGTGTTCTGTTACTAATGAAAAGAGGTGTCCACTTGGATCAGAGAGTTAAAAGATACATTGTAACTGTCGCTATGTGTTCTTGTGTGGTGCAGTAACAGATTACTGGGAATATAGTGTTCCTAATTATCTTATTAAATGTAAAATCACGTGGTATGACGTGGTATCACGTGGTTATGTGTGTTATAAACCTGCTCTTGTGCACAATAAAGTTCGTGATAAAACCCAGATTTACCGTGGACCCAGATTTACCGTGGCTTTTGCCTTTCCCCCCAAACTCCGCAGTAAATCTTATAATACGGAAGGAAGCTCATAATTTTAAAGTTGAATCTAGCTTCATTACAAAAATCTATTTTACATCAAATTTTTGTTGTAAAATACCAAGCCAAAAAACACACGTGTTTTCTCTCTTTTTACTTGAAATGCATGTTGAACACTACGTCACATGTACACTATCAAGTGTGGGAGAACACGTTGCAGCTTGTAACTTGTTGTGCTACTTGTCGCTAATAAGAAGTACAAGATATCTAAATGTGTACTAGGTTGTGTATAATAATGTGAGACTACAACCAATCTGCAGGTGGTAGCTGGTTTCCCTCTCCCTCTCCCCTCCCCTGGTCCTTTCTAACAATTCCACCTAACTTATTGTAAAGTTTTAAAATTTCATTTTTTCCTTTTCACCCTTTTGAAAAAAGGCAATAGTGAAAGGTTACGAATGGAGGTTTTTGCAGAAAAACGTGGATTTTGGAGAACGAGATAGGTGGGTTTAAATATGTCGTGTGTTCGTTCGTTACCATGCAACGAAAAAGTTGGGCGCGCGCGAGGATTGCTTGCGGAGATGTGATGTATAGATAGCCTGTGATCTATGAATGCGCGGCGCGACTGTGTATATGATGCATGTAATGTATAATATTACTATTAGGTAATACACCCAATTTGTACGTGGCACGCGTAGTGTATTGATGTGTACACGAGTATATATAATTGATTCACGATGTCAATCCTTCGCAGCTCGGTGAGGCACAGTGGTGCATCTCGCCGATCTACCGAAGGTAGAGAAGCGTTGGTTGCGAGAAGCGTTGGTTGCGAGAAGCATTATTTGATGCGCGCGCGACCCAGTAGTGCATCGCGCTACAAATATATAATAGTTTACCTTTGCTGATAATTTCTTGAATTACAGATACAAGTTAAGTTCTACGGCAATTGAACTGAATTTCAAGTGTTTCCCGTATTTGATGCATAATTGATCAATATTATTATCATGAAGATTGAAGTGAGCTGATTGGAGCTTATAGTTATACTTAAATTTATAGTAAATGTGAAATGGAAATCTAGCGTCCGCCAAAACGAAACAACGGGCGCAATTCTTGTTTTAATGTTTAATAACCTGGAATCTTCAATCTTAACTTTTAAATTTTCTTATCGTAAATCGTTGATTTTATCAAGTGACACTAATTGTGTAACTCCTTGTTTGGGCATCACGTGACACTAGTTGAAGCGGTTTAGCACACCTGATTAGTGTGGATCTACTTGTAGAGCTAGTGGTATCACAGTAATCGGGGGTATACATTGTGTGTCACGTGATACTGTGCTCTAAACACATAAAACAAACAGTGTGTTACTATGTTTACACTGTTACTCTCAGTTATCAGCGTTACACTGTTACGCTGATAACTGGTATTACGTAAGATAATTTGATAATTATCGGTAATTAGTAATTAATTTGATTCACTTGGAAGAAACTGACATCAACACGGTCTCCCTCCCCATCACGACTTACCAAAGGTCGTAACTTGAACTAAAAAACAGAAAAACCACGATGTACCGCGGGGTTTGGGGTAATAAGGAAATGGCTGCGGTAAATTTAACTGTAATCCCTAAAAGAACATACCGGAAAGTTTCAGTCTGAATAATTGGGCACCATTTCCGTATAAAGCAGTAGTCTTAGTTCACTGACTACAGTGAAGAAGATGAGACGGGTGAGGAGGTTAATCGCAGTCACGTGTTTAAAATGGATAACTAGCCTTTACTGTTAATCAAAGTTTAAACTGTTACAAAATATGTAAAAACGGATACGAAACTAATATGTACACCAAATTTAATACGGTCTGTATTGCGCGATGAAATATATTGTGTTAATGTTTGCGCTCGCTACAATTTCTTCACGAGCGCGACGCGCGCAATCCGTCTTATCTGCACAGTGCTGCTCTTATCTGTGCTCCCGGCCCACTATTAATCGCTCGATCGAGCGTGCTAATATAAAGCGTGCTAATATATAATCACTCTACAGTCGATCCTCGAGATTTTCTAACGATCCATGACTCAAAGTGCCTAAGGCATAAAAAAATTCAAGGACAAGGGTCAGCAATCAACGAGTTTTTTTGTATATGGTAGCTGTAGCTTGCGAGCGAACTATTATATATTTGACACAATCTGCAACCGACCACCCCTTTCGATTGCGCAGCGGCCGGTCGGCCGCAAAAGGGGTTGCCTTTTGCGCGATGCACTACTGCGCCGCGCATCTTCTCTCAACCACTTCAGTAGATCGGCGAGATGCGAAGGATTGACATCGTAAATCAAACGCTTCGCGTGCAAGAAAGGTATGCAACGTGTAGCAAGTACTATTAATTGACGATGTCAATTCATCGCAGCTCGGCGAGGTACAGTAGCGCATCTCGCCGATATAGCGTTGCGAGAAGCATAATTGAGTGCGCGGCACAGTAACGCATCGCGCTACAACAAGTACTATATATTAGAGGTCATGATCTGCAGAGTTGTGATACAACAGTCAATTGAATGTCATGACCTCTTATAGAGTGTTGTTTCACAACACTTGCAAGTGTTGTGAAACAACACTCTATAAGAGGTCATGATCTGAAGTGTTGTGATGCAACACTCAATTAAAGGTCGTGATACAACCGCTCCTACTAAATCGCTCGCCCAAATTTTAAGAAAATTCTTGTGAAAAGGCCTTTTGGGTATGAAATTGATCTGGATCGGTGTATTTTTGGAAAATGCTTCCCTGGAGAGTTATGGGCAAAAAACCGTTTTGGTCACGTGACAGGCTAGTAAAACATGAATTCGATTGTTTAGGGCTCGGGTTAGGGTTAGGGTTGTGGTAAGGGTTATGGGTAGCTTCGGGGTTATGGTTAGGGTTAGGGTTGGGATTAGGGTTTATGTAAAACCGTTTTGTACGGCTGCAAAACCATAAAAACTAAAGTCACGTGAAATTTTTGGGCGAGCGAATTAGTAAGAGCCTGATACAACACTCAATTAAAGGTCATGACATCAAGTTTTGTGAAACAACACTGTATTAGCTAGGTCTTAATTAACGATGTCAATTCATCGCAGCTGATCGGCGCGGCACAGTAGCGCATCTCGCCGATCTAGCGTTGCGAGAAGCATAATTGAGTGCGCGGCGAGGCACAGTAACGCATCGCGCTACAACAAGTACTATATATTAGAGGTCATGATCTGAAGAGTTGTGAGACAACACTCAATTAGAGGTCATGATCTGAAAAGTTGTGATACAACACTCTATTAGAGGTCATGATCTGAAGAGTTGTGATACAACACTCAATTAAAGGTCATGACATCAAGTTTTGTGAAACAACACTCTATTAGAGGTCATGATCTGAAGTGTTGTGATACAACACTCTATTAGAGGTCATGATCTGAAGTGTTGTGATACAACACTCTATTAGAGGTCATGATCTGAAGAGTTGTGATACAACACTCTATTAGAGGTCATGATCTGAAGTGTTGTGATACAACACTCAATTAAAGGTCATGACATCAAGTTTTGTGAAACAACACTCTATTAGAGGTCATGATCTGAAGAGTTGTGATACAACACTCAATTGAAGGTCATGACATCAAGTTTTGTGAAACAACACTCTATTAGAGGTCATGATCTGAAAAGTTGTGATACAACACTCTATTAGAGGTCATGATCTGAAGAGTTGTGATACAACACTCAATTAAAGGTCATGACATCAAGTGTTGTGATACAACACTCTATAAGAGGTCATGATCTGAAGTGTTGTGATACAACACTCAATTAAAGGTCATGACATCAAGTTTTGTGATACAACACTCTATTAGAGGTCATGTCCATGATCTGAAGAGTTGTGATACAACCTCTAACAGTCAGAACTTTTCAGACCTCGATCTCTAATGCACTGTTTTGATATTTCTGCTCCTTAAAGTTTTATCTTAAAGGATAATTGAATCGTTGGTCAAACCGACTTCTCTTTAATAAAGCATCCAAACTCAGTTCCGTAGTAAAGCGTAGAACCACGAGTCTGAGTGCTAGCTCTATTATGACTGTCTCCTGACGATCTCCTCCCGGCTGGACACTTGACACCGCCCCATTGGACCCTGGGGCCCACGTGTTCCCTCTCCACTGCCCTATTCGTAGAGAGGGTGCGAGAAACTTATTTAGCGTGTAACTCTAGATGCATTTATAAGGCGCAGAGGAAGGCATATAGCTCATATAGTGCGGACTATTATGGTATCAAGTAACACCCTCAAGCCAGATTGACAGACTTTCTCACTGTTTTTGAAGCTGAGTTAGGAGCTAGTTCTATTTTGTGATTGTGTCATGGTTATGGAACATTTTGTTACACCTTTTCTAGGCATACCCTTTCCAATGCAAGCTTCTTCCGAGGTTAGTTTATCGGTTGTAAATAATAAACATGATAATATGCAGTTTTAATTATTATATTGTCATAAATGATTCATTTCGTTATCGCACACAGATCAATTATAGCTGAATTAAGCTAAGTTCGATAAAATGTTTTGTTAATAATACGTAATTTTACCTGAAACATGTGCATTAAGTCTAATGGCCCAAACAACATTAACTAATAACAACTTATATTGCAGCTCCAAACTCCTTCCCACGGCTCAAACAAAGTGTCCTCCTCCAAGAACAGTGACAGTCGCAAGAACTGCAGAAAGAGGAGAAAGTTGAGCGGGATAAAAAGGATCTCAGCTACAACCCGGGAGAGGAGCAGAATAGAACACCTCAACTGCGCTTTTATCACGGTAAGTTAGTACTCCGTTCAGCTCGTCACGGTAAGTTAGTGTTCAGCTCGTCACGGTAAGTTAGTACTCCGTTCAGCTCGTCACGGTAAGTTAGTACTCCGTTCAGCTCGTCACGGTAAGTTAGTACTCCGTTCAGCTCGTCACGGTAAGTTAGTACTCCGATCAGCTCGTCACGGTAAGTTAGTACTCCGTTCAGCTCGTCACGGTAAGTTAGTACTCCGTTCAGCTCGTCACGGTAAGTTAGTACTCCGTTCAGCTCGTCACGGTAAGTTAGTACTCCGTTCAGCTCGTCACGGTAAGTAAGTTCTCCGTTCAGCTCGTCACGGTAAGTTAGTACTCCGTTCAGCTCGTCACGGTAAGTTAGTACTCCGTTCAGCTCGTCACGGTAAGTTAGTACTCCGTTCAGCTCGTCACGGTAAGTTAGTACTCCGTTCAGCTCGTCACGGTAAGTAAGTTCTCCGTTCAGCTCGTCACGGTAAGTTAGTACTCCGTTCAGCTCGTCACGGTAAGTTAGTACTCCGTTCAGCTCGTCACAGTAAGTTAGTACTCGTCATTTTGCGATAACGATTTTATCAATATTGATCTATAAGCTGTAGATGTCTCGCTTTATATATAGTTAAAGATAGATGGCTATAATAATAAAACTAATAAATTGTACCAAGATTTTCCTGGTTCTAACTAAGTTCTGATAGGAGGCCGAACAAATGAAGTTTGATGAGATTAGCTGGCTAGAAATAAATGTAGATTGTAGATATGTCCACATTGACAGACAGACAACAATTACAGCTGCGGAGTCGTATCCCCACTCAGCCCTCTGATGTGAAGTTAACAAAGGTTGAGACCCTGCGGCTAGCTATGAGCTACATGATGCACCTGGAGAAGCTTCTGGGGGATATTTCAGAGCAAGAGGGTACAGGCAGCTCCGAGGTCTCATCCACTTCGGAGATCAAGACATCGCGGGTTTGTGGTTTTATATTAGTTCACTCTAATTACTTATAAAGTATTAGCTAGAGGTATCAACTAAACGTAACTGGTGCTGATAGTAATGACTGAAAGCAGTGTGAGGAATGAGTGGCCCTGAATGAGTGCTAACAACTACTCACCTCAGGAGGACGGAGTGGCGTGTCCCCGGGTAGTTAGAGTCTACCCCTCCTACCCTGTCCACTCAGAACACTCGTGACACGTGGTGTGACGTCATGACACGTGGTGTGACGTCATGACACGTGGTGCTAACAACTACTCACCTCAGGAGGACGGAGTGGCGTGTCCCCGGGTAGTTAGAGTCTACCCCTCCTACCCTGTCCACTCAGAACACTCGTGACACGTGGTGTGACGTCATGACACGTGGTGTGACGTCATGACACGTGGTGCTAACAACTACTCACCTCAGGAGGACGGAGTGGCGTGTCCCCGGGTAGTTAGAGTCTACCCCTCCTACCCTGTCCACTCAGAACACTCGTGACACGTGGTGTGACGTCATGACACGTGGTGTGACGTCATGACACGTGGTGCTAACAACTATTCACCTCAGGAGGACGGAGTGGCGTGTCCCCGGGTAGTTAGAGTCTACCCCTCCTACCCTGTCCACTCAGAACACTCGTGACACGTGGTGTGACGTCATGACACGTGGTGTGACGTCATGACACGTGGTGCTAACAACTACTCACCTCAGGAGGACGGAGTGGCGTGTCCCCGGGTAGTTAGAGTCTACCCCTCCTACCCTGTCCACTCAGAACACTCATGACACGTGGTGTGACGTCATGACACGTGGTGTGACGTCATGACACGTGGTGCTAACAACTACTCACCTCAGGAGGACGGAGTGGCGTGTCCCCGGGTAGTTAGAGTCTACCCCTCCTACCCTGTCCACTCAGAACACTCGTGACACGTGGTGTGACGTCATGACACGTGGTGTGACGTCATGACACGTGGTGCTAACAACTACTCACCTCAGGAGGACGGAGTGGCGTGTCCCCGGGTAGTTAGAGTCTACCCCTCCTACCCTGTCCACTCAGAACACTCGTGACACGTGGTGTGACGTCATGACACGTGGTGTGACGTCATGACACGTGGTGCTAACAACTACTCACCTCAGGAGGACGGAGTGGCGTGTCCCCGGGTAGTTAGAGTCTACCCCTCCTACCCTGTCCACTCAGAACACTCGTGACACGTGGTGTGACGTCATGACACGTGGTGTGACGTCATGACACGTGGTGCTAACAACTACTCACCTCAGGAGGACGGAGTGGCGTGTCCCCGGGTAGTTAGAGTCTACCCCTCCTACCCTGTCCACTCAGAACACTCGTGACACGTGGTGTGACGTCATGACACGTGGTGTGACGTCATGACACGTGGTGCTAATAACTACTCACCCCAGGAGGACGGAGTGGCGTGTCCCCGGGTAGTTAGAGTCTACCCCTCCTACCCTGTCCACTCAGAACACTCGGAGTACGGGTCCTGGAACCCTCAGTACGGACTCCCTGTCCGACCTATCCCTACCATGGACTCTCATTTCATCCTCAAAAAGGGAGACAAGAACTAATCCGCTTCACAGCTAATATTTTAGATGTTTTGCTGGTTTAAATCAATTATTAATACAATATATTTATTTATCAAATAGACTTACATAATTTACTTGATTTTCATTTCATTATATTATTGTAGTAAATTACCTTACATTTTAAGATTCATCCTCGGTTTAAAAAAAATTTCCTCTGAAGCTCTTAGGAAACATAACAGAAGGGAATTATTAGTTCTAATACTTCCTTAGATCCTTCAGTTTATGGGTGTTTCATGTTTATAACGATCATTTATTTGAACGTTTATAATTTTATAATGGCGTAACGTCGCAGGATTAAGTTTAATGTTATATTTAATTTTATTAAATCGTACGCTATTTACATTGTCCGTTAATTGATCGTTTTACTTTTATAAATTCCATCCCAGTACCAAAATTAATGACTCACGTTCTCTCCTTCTTAAGGTACCGTTCATATATTGTCCCACAATGCAGATCCATCTTCATATATTGTCCCACAATGCAGATCCATCTTCTTATATTGTCCCACAATGCAGATCCCTCTTCTTATATTGTCCCACAATGCAGAACCCTCTTCTTATATTGTCCCACAATGCAGATCCATCTTCTTATATTGTCCCACAATGCAGATCCATCTTCTTATATTGTCCCACAATGCAGAACCATCTTCTTATATTGTCCCACAATGCAGAATGCAGATCCATATTCTTATATTGTCCCACAATGCAGATCCAACTTCTTATATTGCCCCACAATGCAGATCCATCTTCTTATATTGTCCCACAATGCAGATCCATCTTCTTATATTGTTCCACAATGCAGATCCATCTTCTTATATTGTCCCACAATGCACATCCCTCTTCTTATATTGTCCCACAATGCAGATCCATCTTCTTATATTGTCCCATAATGCAGAACCATCTTCTTATATTGTCCCACAATGCAGATCCCTCTTCTTATATTGTCCCACAATGCAGATCCATCTTCTTATATTGTCCCACAATGCAGATCCCTCTTCTTATATTGTCCCACAATGCATATCCATCTTCTTTTATTGTCCCACAATGCAGATCCCTCTTCATATATTGTCCCAAAATGCAGATCCATCTTCTTATATTGTCCCACAATGCAGATACATCTTCTTATATTGTCCCACAATGCAGATCCCTCTTCATATATTGTCCCACAATGCATATCCATCTTCATATATTGTCCCACAATGCAGATCCCTCTTCATATATTGTCCCACAATGCAGATCCCTCTTCTTATATTGTCCCACCATCCCTCTTCAGCACAGTCTAGACTGCAATATTGTTATTGTGAAGAAATGAAACTAATGCAAACATTTCCAAACCCCCTGTACCTTACAAGCAAATAGAACTTAATAATTAAGGTCTATAGATTTTGCTACTATAACTTCTTGACGAAGTTATCTTACTATATATAAAGCGAGACGATAGTTTTCCGTGCCATTTTACTGACACATGACTTGCGAAGATAAGATGAAGTATTGACTGAAAATTTAATCACTGAGTTACCTTTTCTGTAGTAAATTGTGTAGGGTTAACTTCATTGTTAGTGGTATTTAGATATATTAAGGTGCTAGATGTGATATAATTGTCAATAGTCAGACTGAGACTCTGTATTTAAGAGATTTTGCCGATGTTCTCACTGGTTTCTTCCCGCAAAAGTTCGGCAAAACTTTTGTAGGAACTGACCAAACTGGAACCAGTCCAGCTTTAACGCGAACTTAATTGAAATTGTTTGTCCTTTCCAAACCCAGTTCTGTAGTAAAGCGTAGAACCACGAGTCTGAGTGCTAGCTCTATTATGACTGTCTCCTGACGATCTCCTCCCGGCTGGACACTTGACACCGCCCCATTGGACCCTGGGGCCCACGTGTCCCCTCTCCACTGCCCTATTCGTAGAGAGGGTGCGAGAAACTTATTTAGCGTGTAACTCTAGATGCATTTATAAGGCGCAGAGGAAGGCATATAGCTCATATAGTGCGGACTATTATGGTATCAAGTAACACCCTCAAGCCAGATTGACAGACTTTCTCACTGTTTTTGAAGCTGAGTTAGGAGCTAGTTCTATTTTGTGATTGTGTCATGGTTATGGAACATTTTGTTACACCTTTTGTTGGCATACCCTTTCCAATGCAAGCTTCTTCCGAGGTTAGTTTATCGGTTGTAAATTATAAACATAATATGCAGTTTTAATACTTATATTGTCATACATAATTAATTTCGTTTTATCACACACAGATCAATTATATGTATATTCTTAATTCCCCCTTGCAGTGCCCCTCCCACCCCCCTCCCCCCCCCCCCCCCCATTTGCGGCCTAAACTACAATAACTTCCACTCCATACTCCCCCTCCTAAACTACAATAACTACCACTCCAGACTTCCTCCCCGCCCCCTCAAACTACAATAACTTCCACTCCAGACTTCCTCCCCCTCCTCCTAAACTACAATAACTACCACTCCAGACTTTCTCCCCCCCCCCCCCTTCCCTAAACTACAATAACTTCCACTCCAGACTTCCTCCTCCCCCCTCAAACTACAATAACTTCCACTCCAGACTTTCTCCCCCTCCTAAACTACAATAACTTCCACTCCAGACTCCCCCCCCTCCTAAACTACAATAACTTCCACTCCAGACTTCCTCCCCCAACCCCCTTCCTAAATTACAATAACTACCACTCCAGACTTCCTCCCCCCCTCAAACTACAATAACTTCCACTCCAGACTTCCTCCCCCTCCTCCTAAACTACAATAACTACCCCTCCAGACTTTCTCCCCCCCCCCCTTCCCTAAACTACAATAACTTCCACTCCAGACTTCCTCCTCCCCCCCTCAAACTACAATAACTACCACTCCAGACTTCCTCCCCCCCCCTCAAACTACAATAACTTCCACTCCAGACTTCCTCCCCCTCCTCCTAAACTACAATAACTACCACTCCAGACTTTCTCCACCCCTTCCCTAAACTACAATAACTTCCACTCCAGACTTCCTCCTCCCCCCCCCCTCAAACTACAATAACTACCACTCCAGACTTTGTCCCCCCCCCTTCCCTAAACTACAATAACTTCCACTCCAGACTTCCTCCTCCCCCCCTCAAACTACAATAACTTCCACTCCAGACTTCTTCTCCCCATGGCTCAAGCAAGGTGTCCTCCTCTTCTAAGCACAGCAGTCGGAAAAATTGCAGAAAGAGGAGAAAGTTGAGCGGAATGAAGAGAATCGCTGCTACCACGCGAGAGAGGAGCAGAATTGAACACCTCAACCTAGCGTTCATCACGGTAACCTAGCAACATCACGTGTTACCTAGCGTTCATCACGGTAACCTAGCAACATCACGTGTTACCTAGCGTTCATCACGTGTTACCTAGCGTTCATCACGGTAACCTAGCAACATCACGTGTTACCTAGCAACATCACGTGTAACCTAGCAACATCACGTGTAACCTAGCAACATCACGTGTAACCTAGCAACATCACGTGTTACCTAGCGTTCATCACGGTAACCTAGCAACATCACGTGTAACCTAGCAACATCACGTGTTACCTAGCGTTTATCACGGTAACCTAGCCCTTTATTCAGGCTGGGTTGAAATCAAAAGGAGTTTAGATATTAGACTTCTACTTTAAACTTCTAGTTGGGCCAATATTATAGCTCGTGAAATTATGGTTAAAGATTGGGCCAATATCTCGTGAACGATCGTTTAGTTGTTCTCGAGTAATAAGACGCACAATGCCTTATACAAATTATTATTTGTTTCCAATTATCAAATAAAGGAATTATCCTTCAAGGTTTGCACTTAAAGGGTGAGTAAAGTCAAATTTAACAGCTGTTTTATATACCTTATCGGCCCTAATTTGGCTGGCGCTAATTTGTTCGACCTTCAACTGGACCTTCAAAAAAACGTTTGCAGTATTATGGATTAGTCAGCTTATTTGTAATTACTTGCCGTATCCGTATAAATACAAATTTTAAATAGCTAAAATTTGTAAAGTCAAAACTTTTCCGGTCCAAATTTGGCTGGCCAAGAAGTCCAAAGTAGCTGAATTTCGCCAAATGAGTGCCGATTAGATTATCTGTGAATATGTCCACATTGACAGACAACAATTACAGTTGCGGAGTCGTATCCCCACACAGCCCTCTGATGTCAAGTTGACAAAGGTTGAGACCCTGCGGCTAGCTATGAGCTACATAAGTCATCTGGAGAAACTGGTGGGGGAAATTTCAGAGCAAGAGAAAGGGAGTATTGGGAGTTCAGAAGTTTCATCTACTTCAGAGATCAAGACCTCACGGGTTGGTAATTTCAACATTGGAGATTTACCCTAGAGATTAGCCCTGGAGACTAACCCTAGAGATTAACCCTGGAAATTAACTCTGTAGATTAACCCTGGAGATTTTCCATAAATATTAGGGAAGGCCTCACGGGTTAGTGATTTCAACACTGGAGATTTTCCCTGAAGATTAACCCTGGAGATTAACCCTGGAGACTATCCCTGGAGATTAACCCTGAAGATTAACCCTGGAGATTAACCCTGGAGATTAGCCCTGGAGATTAACCCGGGAGATTAACCCTGGAGAATAACCCTGGAGATTAACCCTGGAGACTAACCCTGGATATTAACCCTGGAGACTAACTCTGAGACTAACTCTGAGACTAACCCTGGAGATTTTCCCTGAAGATTAACCCTGAAGATTAACCCTGGAGACTAACCCTGGAGATCAACCCTGGAGATTAGCCCTGGAGATTAACCCTGGAGATTAACCCTGGAGATTAACCCTGAGACTAACCCTGGAGACTAACCCTGGAGATTAAACCTGGAGATTAACCCTGGAGACTAACCCTGGAGACTAACCCTGGAGATTAACCCTGGAGATTAACCCTGGAGATTAACCCTGAGACTAACCCTGAGACTAACCCTGGAGACTAACCCTGGAGACTAACCCTGGAGATTAAACCTGGAGATTAACCCTGGAGACTAACCCTGGAGACTAACCCTGGAGATTAGCCCTGGAGACTAACCCTGGAGATTAACCCTGGAGATTAACCCTGGAGATTAACCCTGAGACTAACCCTGGAGATTAACCCTGGAGATTAGCCCTGGAGACTAACCCTGGAGATTAACCCTGGAGATTAACCCTGGAGATTAACCCTGGAGACTAACCCTGAGACTAACCCTGGAGATTAACCCTGGAGATTAACCCTGGAGACTAAACCTGGAGATTAACCCTGGAGACTAACCCTGGAGATTAGCCCTGGAGACTAACCCTGGAGACTAACCCTGGAGATTAACCCTGGAGATTAACCCTGGAGATTAACCCTGGAGATTAACCCTGGAGATTAACCCTGAGACTAACCCTGGAGATTAATCCCGGAGATTAACCCTGCAGATTAGCCCTGGAGACTAACCCTGGAGATTAACCCTGGAGATTAACCCTGGAGACTAACCCTGGAGATCAACCCTGGAGATTAACCCTGGAGATTAACCCTGGAGACTAACCCTGGAGACTAACCCTGGAGATTAACCCTGAGACTAACCCTGGAGATTAACCCTGGAGATTAACCCTGGAGATTAGCCCTGGAGACTAACCCTGGAGACTAACCCTGGAGATTAACCCTGGAGATTAACCCTGGAGATTAAGCAATGGATTATATCACCTCTACTTGACTAACTGTTAATGAGCATTTTAACTGATAAATTATTGCTGGAAACATACATTAGAAAATTTAAACGTAACTGGTGCTGATAGTGATGACTGAAAGCAGTGTGAGGAATGAGTGGCCCTGAATGAGTGCTAATAACTACTCACCCCAGGAGGACGGAGTGGCGTGTCCTCGGGTAGTTAGAGTCTACCCCTCCTACCCTGTCCACTCAGAACACTCGTGACACGTGGTGTGACGTCATGACACGTGGTGTGACGTCATGACACGTGGTGCTAACAACTACTCACCTCAGGAGGACGGAGTGGCGTGTCCCCGGGTAGTTAGAGTCTACCCCTCCTACCCTGTCCACTCAGAACACTCGTGACACGTGGTGTGACGTCATGACACGTGGTGTGACGTCATGACACGTGGTGCTAACAACTACTCACCTCAGGAGGACGGAGTGGCGTGTCCCCGGGTAGTTAGAGTCTACCCCTCCTACCCTGTCCACTCAGAACACTCGTGACACGTGGTGTGACGTCATGACACGTGGTGTGACGTCATGACACGTGGTGCTAACAACTACTCACCTCAGGAGGCCGGAGTGGCGTGTCCCCGGGTAGTTAGAGTCTACCCCTCCTACCCTGTCCACTCAGAACACTCGTGACACGTGGTGTGACGTCATGACACGTGGTGTGACGTCATGACACGTGGTGCTAACAACTACTCACCTCAGGAGGACGGAGTGGCGTGTCCCCGGGTAGTTAGAGTCTACCCCTCCTACCCTGTCCACTCAGAACACTCGTGACACGTGGTGTGACGTCATGACACGTGGTGTGACGTCATGACACGTGGTGCTAACAACTACTCACCTCAGGAGGACGGAGTGGCGTGTCCCCGGGTAGTTAGAGTCTACCCCTCCTACCCTGTCCACTCAGAACACTCGTGACACGTGGTGTGACGTCATGACACGTGGTGTGACGTCATGACACGTGGTGCTAACAACTACTCACCTCAGGAGGCCGGAGTGGCGTGTCCCCGGGTAGTTAGAGTCTACCCCTCCTACCCTGTCCACTCAGAACACTCGTGACACGTGGTGTGACGTCATGACACGTGGTGTGACGTCATGACACGTGGTGCTAACAACTACTCACCTCAGGAGGACGGAGTGGCGTGTCCCCGGGTAGTTAGAGTCTACCCCTCCTACCCTGTCCACTCAGAACACTCGTGACACGTGGTGTGACGTCATGACACGTGGTGTGACGTCATGACACGTGGTGCTAACAACTACTCACCCCAGGAGGACGGAGTGGCGTGTCCCCGGGTAGTTAGAGTCTACCCCTCCTACCCTGTCCACTCAGAACACTCGTGACACGTGGTGTGACGTCATGACACGTGGTGTGACGTCATGACACGTGGTGCTAACAACTACTCACCTCAGGAGGACGGAGTGGCGTGTCCCCGGGTAGTTAGAGTCTACCCCTCCTACCCTGTCCACTCAGAACACTCGTGACACGTGGTGTGACGTCATGACACGTGGTGTGACGTCATGACACGTGGTGCTAACAACTATTCACCTCAGGAGGACGGAGTGGCGTGTCCCCGGGTAGTTAGAGTCTACCCCTCCTACCCTGTCCACTCAGAACACTCGTGACACGTGGTGTGACGTCATGACACGTGGTGTGACGTCATGACACGTGGTGCTAACAACTACTCACCTCAGGAGGACGGAGTGGCGTGTCCCCGGGTAGTTAGAGTCTACCCCTCCTACCCTGTCCACTCAGAACACTCGTGACACGTGGTGTGACGTCATGACACGTGGTGTGACGTCATGACACGTGGTGCTAACAACTACTCACCTCAGGAGGACGGAGTGGCGTGTCCCCGGGTAGTTAGAGTCTACCCCTCCTACCCTGTCCACTCAGAACACTCGGAGTACGGTTCCTGGAACCCTCAGTACGGACTCCCTGTCCGACCTATCCCTACCATGGACTCTCATTTCATCCTCAAAAAGGGAGACAAGAACTAATCCGCTTGACAGCTAATATTTGAGATGAATTTAACGGGTGTAATCATTCATTTATTCGTTATCCATTCTGATGAATTTTTTTGAATTGATTTTTAAAAATCCATTTTTATTGTTCAAATTCACTTAAATTAACTATTTAACTTGAAAGTTTAAGCATTAGGTGATGGAGTTTTAAGTTCGTTTTAAATATTTGCGATGGTAAACCAGTGTGATGAATTATTTCTAAACGTGTTTTTATTTAGGGGTAATTTTTAGTTGTTTTAGCGAAAAATTGTATGATTGAGCTTAAAATTGATCCGAGTTAGTTATCGAATCTCTAAAATCCCAATTTTGGTAGACTTGCCACATCTGATTGTTAATTTCTTAGTGTACACCTCTCTAATCCGTCGCTCTTTGTCTACATTAAAGTGATTCAAGCTCAACAGGTAGAGGGTGCATGGTGCTCTCTGATTATTCATCTCCCTCTCTCCCCTCTCTCCCCTCTCTCCTGTACACCAGTACACTGCTCTTTTGTACACTAGACCTTTAACGGCCCTTAATTGTTGGAACTTAGCTCTCTCCCGCAGCTTATAACACTGAGATAGCGTTAGAAAGAGAGCAAGGTCTAACACTGCAGCCCATTAGGATCAGGGCTAATCCTCGCTTAGTTTTTATTGTAGACGTTTAGGGGCTCCTGCCTTGCCGTGCCCTGCCTGGTACACAGTTCTAGTACACAGTTCTAGTACACAGTTCTAGTACACAGTTCTAGTACACAGTTCTAGTACACAGTTCTAGTTCACAGTTCTAGTACACAGTTCTAGTACACAGTTCTAGTACACAGTTCTAGTACACAGTTCTAGTACACAGTATTAGTACACAGTTCTAGTACACAGTTCTAGTGCACAGTTCTAGTGCACAGTTCTAGTACACAGTTCTAGTACACAGTTCTAGTACACAGTTCTAGTGCACAGTTCTAGTACACAGTTCTAGTACACAGTTCTAGTACACAGTTATAGTACACAGTTCTAGTACACAGTTCTAGTGCACAGTTCTAGTACACAGTTCTAGTACACAGTTCTAGTACACAGTTCTAGTACACAGTTCTAGTACACAGTTCTAGTGCACAGTTCTAGTACACAGTTCTAGTACACAGTTCTAGTACACAGTTCTAGTACACAGTTCTGGTACACAGTTCTAGTACACAGTTCTAGTACACAGTTCTGGTACACAGTTCTAGTACACAGTTCTAGTACACAGTTCTGGTACACAGTTCTAGTACACAGTTCTAGTACACAGTTCTAGTACACAGTTCTAGTACACAGTTCTAGTACACAGTTCTAGTGCACAGTTCTAGTACACAGTTCTAGTACACAGTTCTAGTACACAGTTCTAGTACCCAGTTCTTGTACACAGTCCTAGTACACAGTTCTAGTACACAGTTCTAGTACACAGTTCTAGTACACAGTTCTAGTACACAGTTCTAGAACACAGTTCTAGTACACAGTTCTAGTACACAGTTCTAGTACACAGTTCTAGTACACAGTTCTAGTACACAGTTCTAGTACACAGTTCTAGTACACAGTTCTAGTACACAGTTCTAGTACACAGTTCTAGTACACAGTTCTAGTACACAGTTCTAGTATAAATAGTTCTAGTACACAGTTCTAGTACACAGTTCTAGTACACAGTTCTTGTGCACAGTTCTAGAACACAGTTATAGTACACAGTTCTAGTACACAGTTCTAGTGCACAGTTCTAGTACACAGTTCTAGTGCACAGTTCTAGTACACAGTTCTAGTACACAGTTCTAGTACACAGTTCTAGTGCACAGTTCTAGTACACAGTTCTAGTACACAGTTCTAGTACACAGTTCTAGTACACAGTTCTGGTACACAGTTCTAGTACACAGTTCTAGTACACAGTTCTGGTACACAGTTCTAGTACACAGTTCTAGTGCACAGTTCTAGTACACAGTTCTAGTACACAGTTCTAGTACACAGTTCTAGTGCACAGTTCTAGTACACAGTTCTAGTACACAGTTCTAGTGCACAGTTCTAGTACACAGTTCTAGTACACAGTTCTAGTACACAGTTCTAGTACCCAGTTCTTGTACACAGTCCTAGTACACAGTTCTAGTACACAGTTCTAGTACACAGTTCTAGTACACAGTCCTAGTACACAGTTCTAGTACACAGTTCTAGTACACAGTTCTAGTACACAGTTATAGTACACAGTTCTAGTACACAGTTCTAGTACACAGTTCTAGTACACAGTTCTAGTACACAGTTCTAGTACACAGTTCTAGTACACAGTTATAGTACACAGTTCTAGTACACAGTTCTAGTACACAGTTCTAGTGCACAGTTCTAGTACACAGTTCTAGTACACAGTTCTAGTACACAGTTCTAGTACACAGTTCTAGTACACAGTTCTAGTACACAGTTCTAGTACACAGTTCTAGTACACAGTTCTAGTACACAGTTCTAGTACACAGTTCTAGTACACAGTTCTAGAACACAGTTCTAGTACACAGTTCTAGAACACAGTTCTAGTACACAGTTCTAGTACACAGTTCTAGTACACAGTTCTAGTACACAGTTCTAGTACACAGTTCTAGTACACAGTTCTAGTACACAGTTCTAGTACACAGTTCTAGTACACAGTTCTAGTACACAGTTCTAGTACACAGTTCTAGTATAATACAGCTCTAGTATAAATAGTTCTAGTATTCTTTTATTGGTACAATTAAAGCTGCAATGTGATCGTTAACTTTAATTTGCAGGGGGTTTTGAAATTCAGATTGTTCAGATATTTTCGTTCTGATAAAATGTTGACTGAATATGAAGTTTGAAGATTTCAGAATGTTTAAAGCTATCAGATGTCAGTAAACTCTATTGAGCCGCTAATCAGATCAGCCAGACATGAAGAGGACATGTGAGTGTATTTATATTTTTAGTGACCTCATTAATTGGTGACCTCATTAATCGGTCATTCAATAAAAATCCAGTCAAAACAGTGAAATTTGGGTCACGGAAAGCTGAAATCTGAAAATGTCCCACCGGTAGGAAAATTCCATAATTTTCCTTTCCCGAGAAAATCTTACCGTCTGGCGGGCATGCTAGAGGTGCTTTTTTACAACAAGTTTGAGCTTGCGCGCGACATTATGATTATTAGTTATAGTACACTGATTGTACAATTCAGCCAATCAGAGGACAGGAATCATATCCGCAAAAGTAAAGTTGCGAAATTTCATTCGGCCCAAAATAAAACTTTTTGGGATAACTTAAAATCTACATTGTCTCAAATTATTTTACGGGGGAAAAATTATTTTTAAGAGGGCGAGGCGAAAATTTTGTTAAAAATCGGAAGTCTATCTTTTTTACTTTCGCCAGTATTTTCTCCGAATATTCAGCTTCCAGTACCTCGATGGTGTCTTGTGTCACTCACACTGACCTCACTGATTACTGGTGAAACAGGAGCCAATATTGACCATTGTTAATGATCTGGCCCGGCGCGCGCTACTTCTGACTTCGTAGCTCGTGCATTTCGAGAAGAAAGCGGCGCGCGCTACTTCGAAGAAATTTAGACGAGTAACATCCGTCAAGAGCCAATAAAGGAAGAAGTACTGGGGACACCATACAACGCGATTGGAAAGAAAGAGAGGATATATCTATCTTTCGGACACGACGGGGACTACTCTGCAGTCTCAATGAGAAGGTTCATCGAGAGATATAAAGTGATCAAAGAGCTGAACATGCGGGCACGATTAAGAAGGTAGGACTCCCCATCCTACAGGGCTGGGAAGCTTTTATATCTTTAGCCTTCGAAAATAGCTTTAATAGGTAGTGCGCCATCGACAGTGTGAGTGAGCCGCGCGTGCCGACTGTAGGATGATTTTTTAGCGCTAATTTCGGACAGCACAATTTTCTTCAAACAAATAAATATTGAGTATTCTTCCCGACCTCTAATTGCAACAAAATTGGTAAGCTTACTCATAGACTTACAAGGAAAGTGTCCGAAAAATTTAAATACAAAGCATATCCAACCATCAGACATTATGTTAGTGTTAGTGTTACAGCTAAAAGCAGCGTATTTTGCCCCATTTTGATCACTTATAGTTATACACTATATCAACTCCGATATCCACCAAATTTTTCGGACACCTGTGAAAGCCCTATTGCCAATAGGGCTTTCACAGGTGTCCAATAGTATTGGAAGGTCGTCGCCAATTTTCAGAATGATCTCATTCAAGGAACCGAAGATATATCCGGATAATACGACAAAAATCAACGAATTTGGTTAAATTACGCGACTTTTACAGCTAATTTTGCTCCAAAAGCCGAGCACCATCAAATATGGCACCTAGGCGAAACTCACTGATCTTTCCAAGAAGGTATGACAAATTTGGTATTGTGAAAATTCTCACAGTCTCTAGAAAACAGTGGTACAAAAATTTTTTAAATCCGAGCAAGTTTATTTTGATCGTGCACCCCCTACTTTTAGTTTTACTGAATCGCTCGCCCAAAAATTTCACGTGACTTTGATTTTATAGTTTTGCAGCCGTACAAAACGGTTTTACATATAAACCCTAATCTGTAATCCCATGAACCCTAACCCTAACCATAACCCCGAAGCTATCCATAACCCTTACCACTTACCACAACCCTAACCCTAACCCGAGCCCTAAACAATCGAATTAATGTTTTATTAACCTGTCACGTGACCAAAATGGTTTTTTGCCCATAACTCTCCAGGAAAGCATTTCAACCCTACGTGATGGGGGTGCAATTCGGAATCAGCGTCCAAAAATACACCAATTTAGATCAACTTTATACCCAAAGGGCCTTTTAACAAGAATTTTCTTAAAATTTGGGCGAGCGATTTAGTGGGAGCGACAAATGTACCATGTAATTCTATTCACTATTTTACTGGCAGAAATTAGCGCTAAAAAACCATCTTACAGTCAGTATACGCGGCTCATTTTCGATGACGCACTGCCATCTAGGCAGTGCGTCATCGAAAATGACTAGTCCATATGCAGGACTAGTCCATATGCAGTATTACTGGTGTTCGAATCCCAGTTGGACAAAGATCTCAAACCTGAAGGGCAGCCGTCACTTACCAAACCATGGTGTGAATGTTACTGGTACATGGTCAATGGTAGTGGCTCTCATTAGAGCTGCGAAAATAACACGTGTGCATATGCCTGGGGTTGCTGCAGGGAAATCTGTACTGAAAGGACCGTGGCCGCACCGCAAAAGAAAGGAGATCGGCCCCTCAGTCCTAATTTACTATCTGATTTAGCCTTATTTTATTATTAAATCTAGATTGATGATTCTTTGAAACAAATTGTCTGGTTGCTTTTTGTTTGACTCAGTGATAACGATGTTATGAAACAGGGTAAAGAGGATATTAAGTTACTACATACAAAGTATTCATACTCTGAAGTCTGAAACTATGCTTATTCAATGCGTACTATCGTGTTATATGTGACTAGACTACAAATTTAAATTCAAATCTTAGCAGTTCCGAAGATCAAATATAAGAGGGTGAAATTATAGTTGTAGGAAGTTAGAACTTTAAGAATTTATTCGAACTGTCAGCGCATTAAAAACTATTCAGCTACTAAATAACTATGTAATATCATGCAACGTGTCGCAAACACGAGATAAAAGATAAATAATTTATCAAAGTGTCATTGGTTGAGACATCAACAGTTAGGATCGAACTATAATATTTACAACTAAATTATCCAACATTACCGAGCTTGCTATTTTATGGCTCGCTTCTCTCTGGGACATGGAAGTTAAACGAATAGCATGGAGGGAATTAGGAATGGTGCAGCTGATATGTTCAAAATTGTCATTTTATCGAGTGTTAGTTTTTTACTAACTTAAAAACGAGCTTCCTTGATTTCCCTGTTTAAACGTTCCTGTTTAAAAGTTTCTGTTGACATGACGCATGTTCTACAAACTTTACTGTTGTGCATGTTATGTCTGTCGGGATGTTTGTGGTCTTGTTTGATAAAGATCAACTGCGCTGATGCAATCTTGAAACAAATCCTCTCCAGCTTCTCCAAAAAAATCTTCAGAGCTAGTGAGGGGGCTGCAGCGTTTTGTCTGTTCATCCCACCTCCAATGTCTCCCACCTCACGTCGAGATTCTAACTGCTGTCTTACTATGATGAGGTAAGTGAGAGTAACTATGACCAGAAGTAGGGACACTGTGATAAGATAGGAGAGTTTATAGATGAGGTAGGATTGTTGTTCTTTAAAGACGTTGTGAACACACAGACGGGTGTTTCCATAATACCCTATATCTATGACATCGAATATGTTGTCTTTACTGGTGATGATGTTGAGGTCTCTGACTGTTGTGTACAGATCAGTTTTGTTAGAGTAATATGTCTCATGTAGGTGGTTTAACCAAGTCATGTTTACATAGCTAGAGCTAAGAATAACTTCCACTCCAGACTTCCTCCCCAAACCCCCCCCCCCCCTAAATTTTTCTCTCTTTTTACTTGAAATGCATGTTGAACACTACGTCACATGTACACTATCAAGTGTGGGAGAACACGTTGCAGCTTGTAACTTGTTGTGCTACTTGTCGCTAATAAGAAGTACAAGATATCTAAATGTGTACTAGGTTGTGTATAATAATGTGAGACTACAACCAATCTGCAGGTGGTAGCTGGTTATGTGGAGTCCTTTCTAACAATTCCACCTAACTTATTATAAAGTTTTAAAATTTCATGTTTTTAATGTCTAATAACCTGGAATCTTCAATCTTAACTTTTAAATTTTCTTATCGTAAATCGTTGATTTTATCAAGTGACACTAATTGTGTAACTCCTTATGTGTGCATCACGTGACACTAGTTGAAGCGGTTTAGCACACCTGATTAGTGTGGATCTACTTGATTAGTAATTGGGGGTATACATTGTGTGTCACGTGATGTGAATACTGTGCTCTAAACACATAAAACAAACAGTGTAGTGCTATGTTTACACTGTTACTCTCAGTTATCAGCGTTACACTGTTACGCTGATAACTGGTATTACGTAAGATAATTTGATAATTATCGGTAATTACTAATTAATCTGATTCACTTGGAAGAAACTGACATCAACACGGTCTCCCTCCCCATCACGACTTACCAGAAGTCGTAACTTAAACTAAAAAACAGAAAAACCATGATGTACCGCGGAGTTTGGGGTAATAAGGAAATGGCTGCGGTAAATTTAACTGTAATCCCTAAAAGAACATACCGGAAAGTTTCAGTCTGAATAATTGGGCGCCTCACCGTATGAAGCACGTGTTTAAAATGGATAACTAGCCTTTACTGTTAATCAAAGTTTAAACTGTTACAAAATATGTTAAAACGGATACGAAACTAATATGTACACCAAATTTAATACGGTCTGTATTGCGCGATGAAATATATTGTGTTAATGTTTGCGCTCGCTACAATTTCGATCACGAGCGCGACGCGCGCAATCCGTCTTATCTGCATAGTGCTGCTCTTATTGCTTATCTGTGTTCCCGGCCCACTATATTTAATCGCTCGATCGAGCGTGCTAATATAAAGCGTGCTAATATATAATCACTCTACAGTCGATCCTTGAGATTTTCTCACGATCCATGACTCAAAGTGCCTAAGGCATACAAAATTCAAAGACAAGGGTCAGCAATCAACGAGATTTTTTGTGTATGGTAGCTGTAGCTTGCGAGCGAACTATTATATATTTGACACAATCTGCAACCGACCACCCCTTTCGATTGCGCGGCGGCCGGTCGGCCGCAAAAGGGGTTGCCTTTTGCGCGATGCACTACTGCGCCGCGCATCTTCTCTCAACCACTTTTGTAGATCGGCGAGATGCGAAGGATTGACATCGTAAATCAAACACTTCGCGTGCAAGAAAGGTATACAACGTGTGTCGTGTAGCAAGTACTATTAATTGACGATGTCAATTCATCGCAGCTCGGCGAGGTACAGTAGCGCATTTCGCCAATCTTCATCTAGCGTTGCGAGAAGCATAATTGAGTGCGCGGCGCGGCACAGTAATGCATCGCGCTACAACACTCTATCTATTAGAAGTCATGATCTGAAGTGTTACTGGGCCGCGCTCAGCCTGTCATTCCGCCGAATCTCTATTCGGCTATATGTTAATGAACATGATAGCCTGAGGTCCCCAGGTAACTGAAGAGTTGTGATACAACACTCTATAAGAGGTCATGATCTGAAGTGTTGTGATACAACATTCTATAAGAGGTCATGATCTGAAGTGTTGTGATACAACACTCAATTGAAGGTCATGACATCAAGTGTTGTGATACAACACTCTATTAGAGGTCATGATCTGAAGTGTTGTGATACAACACTCTATTAGAGGTCATGATCTGAAGAGTTGTGATACAACACTCTATTAGAGGTCATGATCTGAAGTGTTGTGATACAACACTCTATTAGAGGTCATGATCTGAAGAGTTGTGATACAACACTCAATTAAAGGTCATGACATCAAGTGTTGTGATACAACACTCTATTAGAGGTCATGATCTGAAGTGTTGTGATACAACACTCAATTAAAGGTCATGACATCAAGTGTTGTGATACAACACTCTATTAGAGGTCATGATCTGAAGTGTTGTGATACAACACTCTATTAGAGGTCATGATCTGAAGAGTTGTGATACAACACTCTATTAGAGGTCATGATCTGAAGTGTTGTGATACAACACTCTATTAGAGGTCATGATCTGAAGAGTTGTGATACAACCTCTAACAGTGTTTTGGTAAGAACTTTTCAGACCTCGATCTCTAATGCACTGTTTTGATATTTCTGCTCCTTAAAGTTGTATCCTAAAGGATAATTGAATAGTTGGTAAAACCGACTTCTCTTAAATAAAGCATCCAAACCAAGTTCTGTAGTAAAGCGTAGAACCACGAGTCTGAGTGCTAGCTCTATTATGACTGTCTCCTGACGATCTCCTCCCGGCTGGACACTTGACACCGCCCCATTGGACCCTGGGGCCCACGTGTTCCCTCTCCACTGCCCTATTCGTAGAGAGGGTGCGAGAAACTTATTTAGCGTGTAACTCTAGATGCATTTATAAGGCGCAGAGGAAGGCATATAGCTCATATAGTGCGGACTATTATGATATCAAGTAACACCCTCAAGCCAGATTGACAGACTTTCTCACTGTTTTTGAAGCTGAGTTAGGAGCTAGTTCTGTTTTGAGATTGTGTCATGGTTATGGAACATTTTGTTACACCTTTTCTTGGCATACCCTTTCCAATGCAAGCTTCTTCCGAGGTTAGTTTATCGGTTGTAAATAATAAACATAATATAGTTTTAATTATTATATTGTCATAAATAATTAATTTCGTTATCGCACACAGATAAATTATAGCTGAATTAAGCTAATTTCGATCAAATGTTTTGTTAATAATACGTAATTCTACCTGAAACATGTGCATTAAGTCTAACGGCCCAAACAACATTAACTAATAACCTATATTCCAGCTCCAGACTCCTTCCCACGGCTCAAACAAAGTGTCCTCCTCCAAGAACAGTGACAGTCGCAAGAACTGCAGAAAGAGGAGAAAGTTGAGCGGGATAAAAAGGATCTCAGCTACAACCCGGGAGAGGAGCAGAATAGAACACCTCAACTGCGCTTTTATCACGGTAAGTTATTACTCCGTTCAGCTCGTCACGGTAAGTTAGTACTCCGTTCAGCTCGTCACGGTAAGTTAGTACTCCGTTCAGCTCGTCACGGTAAGTTAGTACTCCGTTCAGCTCGTCACGGTAAGTCAGTACTCCGTTCAGCTCGTCACGGTAAGTTATTACTCCGTTCAGCTCGTCACGGTAAGTTAGTACTCCGTTCAGCTCGTCACGGTATGTTAGTACTCCGTTCAGCTCGTCACGGTAAGTTAGTACTCTGTTCAGCTCGTCACGGTAAGTTAGTACTCCGTTGAGCTCGTCACGGTAAGTTAGTACTCCGTTCAGCTCGTCACGGTAAGTTAGTACTCCGTTCAGCTCGTCACGGTAAGTTAGTACTCCGTTCAGCTCGTCACGGTAAGTTAGTACTCCGTTGAGCTCGTCACGGTAAGTTAGTACTCCGTTCAGCTCGTCACGGTAAGTTAGTACTCCGTTCAGCTCGTCACGGTAAGTTATTACTCCGTTCAGCTCGTCACGGTAAGTTAGTACTCCGTTCAGCTCGTCACGGTAAGTTAGTACTCCGTTCAGCTCGTCACGGTAAGTTAGTACTCCGTTCAGCTCGTCACGGTAAGTTAGTACTCCGTTCAGCTCGTCACGGTAAGTTAGTACTCCGTTCAGCTCGTCACGGTAAGTTAGTACTCCGTTCAGCTCGTCACGGTAAGTTAGTACTCCGTTCAGCTCGTCACGGTAAGTTAGTACTCCGTTCAGCTCGTCACGGTAAGTTAGTACTCCGTTCAGCTCGTCACGGTAAGTTAGTACTCCGTTCAGCTCGTCACGGTAAGTTAGTACTCCGTTCAGCTCGTCACGGTAAGTTAGTACTCCGTTCAGCTCGTCACAGTAAGTTAGTACTCCGTTCAGCTCGTCACGGTAAGTTAGTACTCCGTTCAGATCGTCACGGTAAGTTAGTTTTCGTCAATTTGCGATAACGATTTTATCAATATTGATCTATAATCTGTAGATGTCTCGCTTTATATATAGTTAAAGATAGATGGCTATAATAATAAAACTAATAAATTGTACCAACATTTTCCTGGTTCTAACTAAGTTCTGACCAGTAACCAAGATATAACTGAACAGTGGCGTAACGTTACGCCACCGTAACTGAGCAGTGGCGTAACGTTACTGTAAATAGGAGGCCGAACAAATGAGGTCTGATAAGATTAGCTGGTTAGAAATAAATGTAGATTGTAGATATGTACACACAGACAGACAACAATTACAGTTGCGGAGTCGTATCCCCACACAGCCCTCTGATGTGAAGTTAACAAAGGTTGAGACCCTGCGGCTAGCTATGAGCTACATGATGCACCTGGAGAAGCTTCTGGGGGATATTTCAGAGCAAGAGGGTACAGGCAGCTCCGAGGTCTCATCCACTTCGGAGATCAAGACTTCACGGGTTTGTGATTTTACATTAGTTCACTCTAATTACTTATAAAGTATTAGCTAGAGGTATCAACTAAACGTAACTGGTGCTGATAGTGATGACTGATTCAGTCACTGAAAGCAGTGTGAGGAATGAGTGGCCCTGAATGAGTGCTAACAACTATTCACCTCAGGAGGACGGAGTGGCGTGTCCCCGGGTAGTTAGAGTCTACCCCTCCTACCCTGTACACTCAGAACACTCGTGACACGTGGTGTGACGTCATGACACGTGGTGTGACGTCATGACACGTGGTGCTAACAACTACTCACCTCAGGAGGACGGAGTGGCGTGTCCCCGGGTAGTTAGAGTCTACCCCTCCTACCCTGTACACTCAGAACACTCGTGACACGTGGTGTGACGTCATGACACGTGGTGTGACGTCATGACACGTGGTGCTAACAACTACTCACCTCAGGAGGACGGAGTGGCGTGTCCCCGGGTAGTTAGAGTCTACCCCTCCTACCCTGTCCACTCAGAACACTCGTGACACGTGGTGTGACGTCATGACACGTGGTGCTAACAACTACTCACCTCAGGAGGACGGAGTGGCGTGTCCCCGGGTAGTTAGAGTCTACCCCTCCTACCCTGTCCACTCAGAACACTCGTGACACGTGGTGTGACGTCATGACACGTGGTGTGACGTCATGACACGTGGTGCTAACAACTACTCACCTCAGGAGGACGGAGTGGCGTGTCCCCGGGTAGTTAGAGTCTACCCCTCCTACCCTGTCCACTCAGAACACTCGGGACACGTGGTGTGACGTCATGACACGTGTTGTGACGTCATGACACGTGGTGCTAACAACTACTTACCTCAGGAGGACGGAGTGGCGTGTCCCCGGGTAGTTAGAGTCTACCCCTCCTACCCTGTCCACTCAGAACACTCGGAGTACGGTTCCTGGAACCCTCAGTACGGACTCCCTGTCCGACCTATCCCTACCATGGACTCTCATTTCATCCTCAAAAAGGGAGACAAGAACTAATCCGCTTCACAGCTAATATTTTAGATGTTTTGCTGGTTTAAATCAATTATTAATACAATATATTTATTTATCAAATAGACTTACATATTTACTTGATTTTCATTTCATTATATTATTGTAGTAAATTACCTTACATTTTAAGATTCATCCTCGGTTTAAAAAAAGTTCCTCTGAAGCTATTAGGAAACATAGCAGAGGGAACTATTAGTTCTAATACTTCCTTAGATCCTTCAGTTTATGGGTGTTTCATGTTCATAACTTCATAACGACCATTTATTTGAAGGTTTATATTTATAACCTCCTGACGGACAATGGCATAACGTGGCAGGATTAAGTTTAATGTTATATTTAATTTTATTAAATCGTACGCTATTTACATTGTCCGTTAATTGATCGTTTTACTTTTATAAATTCCATCCCAGTACCAAAATTAATGACTCACGTTCTCTCCTTCTTAAGGGACCGGTAATACATTGTCCCACAATGCAGATCCATCTTCATATATTGTCCCACAATGCAGATCCATCTTCATATATTGTCCCACAATGCAGATCCATCTTCATATATTGTCCCACAATGCAGATCCATCTTCTTATATTGTCCCACAATGCAGATCCATCTTCTTATATTGTCCCACAATGCAGATCCATCTTCTTATATTGTCCCACAATACAGATCCATCTTCATATATTGTCCCACAATGCAGATCCATCTTCATATATTGTCCCACAATGCAGATCCATCTTCTTATATTGTCCCACAATGCAGATCCATCTTCTTATATTGTCCCACAATGCAGATCCATCTTCTTATATTGTCCCACAATGCAGATCCATCTTCTTATATTGTCCCACAATGCAGATCCATCTTCATATATTGTCCCACAATGCAGATCCCTCTTCATATATTGTCCAACAATGCATATCCATCTTCATATATTGTCCCACAATGCATATCCATCTTCATATATTGTCCCACAATGCAGATCCCTCTTCATATATTGTCCCACAATGCATATCCATCTTCATATATTGTCCCACAATGCATATCCATTTCATATATTGTCCCACAATGCAGATCCCTCTTCATATATTGTCCCACAATGCATATCCATCTTCATATATTGTCCCACAATGCAGATCCCTCTTCTTATATTGTCCAACAATGCAGATCCATCTTCAAATATTGTCCCACAATGCAGATCCATCTTCATATATTGTCCCACAATGCATATCCATCTTCTTATATTATCCCACAATGCATATCCATATTCTTATATTGTCCCACAATCCCTCTTCAGCACAGTCTAGACTCTCCATAATCCATTTTTTGAACGTACTAGTTGTTTAGCAAGCACATCCTTATTTCCAATCTTCCTCCAGTTTGACGTCCTCAAGCTCAACTGATACTGTTTTACACTGTTTGAGCATTTCTCTGACAAAAGACTGTTCATCCTCCTCCACCGTTGGAAAATTGTATCGTTTCGAAGCAGTCAGCATTTCAAAAATTACGATCTATATTGTACTTCGTCCACAAAACAAGATCCTAAATATATACCTTAACTTGTAAAATAGATAGAACAGGAGTCAAAGCCCAAATTTTAAAGTATTTGGAATATTCTTATTGATTCTAGTTATGCCTTTTTTGAGTTCGCTCCTTGAGTTCTCTGTCTTGATGATATTTGGAACATTCTACTTACTGGGGTCCCCATCCATGTAACAAGTTTCTAAAGGAACTGTGCCCTGAAACATGACTTGCGAAGATAAGATGAAGTATCGAACGAAAATTTAATCACTGAGTCTCCTTTTCTGTAGTAAATTGTGTAGGGTTACCTTCATTGTTAGTGGTATTTAGATATATTAAGGTGCTAGATGTGATAAGGACTTTGGTTTTGGTCGTTTCATGGGTAAACATGGTATGGGTTTGCGCAACGATATGGGAGAAAACTTGTTAGACTTGTTATCAGAATTTGACCTCTTTGCCTCCAACACTGGTTTTTATCATCCTGCTCGACATACGACCACCTACACTGGCTGGAGGAAGGACTGGAGTGCCGGGCGAAATAGTAAAAAGACGATCCCGGTCTATTCTCAGATCGATTTCATCCTGTGTCGAAGTAGGTCGAAGCCAATGCTACAAGATTCTAGATCTTATGCAGGCACATTGACATACTCTGATCACAGATTTGTTGTCACTAGAGTAGACTTTAAGGACATCTGTCTTTGCTATAAACGCCACTCCAAGTCATCCTTAAAGTTCAACACCTCTGAACTCACCTCGAACCCCACCATTCAGGTGAAATATCGTCAATCCTTAGATGATAACTTAAGTAACACTGTTTCTGCTCTGGATCCAAATTCAGACTTGAATGGCTTACTTGAGTCCATAAAGGATGCTGCAAAATCGTCAATTGGTGTCATCAGACACAGGAAACGTAATCGCAGCGACGATGATGAGGTGAAAAACTTATCTAGCCAGCGTTACTTGTTGAGACAGCAGCTTAATGATAACCAGTCTTTAGACAGAACCTCACTTAGATCATCTATTAACTGCCTCACCAATCAGATCAAGCAGAGACTTTCTTACATACGATCAGCTGCTGCTGATGCTATCTGTAATACCATCAGTTCAACAACAGATAGTAAGAAAATGTTTGAAGCTGTTCGAACCCTGAACTTACCTAAAAGTAAAGCCCCTTCTAGTATTGGTGTTCATGATGAGCAAGGGTGCAATATTGCAACAGACACTGGTAAAGCTGCCGTAGTTGCTAAGTACCTTGAGCAACAACTTACTCGTGATGAAGCACCTTTAGAACCTTTTGTAGGACCTCCTCGCCCACTAGTTAAGCCATTCACTAGTGAAGAAATCGGATCAGCTGCTAGAAGTCTCAAAAATGGTCGAGCTAACGGCCCAGATGGGATTCCTAATGAGCTTCTCAAGTATTCTACTGGATCAGTACACAGACGTTTTGCAGACATTATCAATAGAAGCTTCGAGACCAATTCCTACCTTGACCCCATTGGACAGGCAAAGATTACCCCCTTACAGAAGCCAAATAAGCCCATTGGTCCAGTGAAGAATCTACGACCCCTCACTCTCTCAAATGCTGTTAGAAAGATTCTTTCAATGGCAACCTTGAAGAGAATTGAGAATAAAGTCAATGCCTTCACTGGTCCATGGCAATGTGCTTACAAGCAGGGTAGATCATGTGCTGACATTGTATGGTGCCAGCGTGTGATGTTATCAGTTGTCCAGAGGAAGAGGTGGGAATACCATCGTATGGGGATCGACATGTCTAGTGCCTTTGACACTATACGACGATCTACCATCCTCGATCTTCTTGTTGAGTGTGGCTGTGATGATGACGAAGTCCGTTTGGTAAGACTTTTGCTTTCCAACACCAAGCTCAAAGTCAACATCAACGGTACACTGTCTGCTGAATTCCAGAGTTTTCTCGGTGCATTCCAAGGTGACTGTCTGTCTGGATGCTTGTTCACACTTGTCTTAGCGGGTGCTTTGCGTGACCTCCGTAACAGGCTTGAAACTGCAACGAATAGGCCTAACCCACCTATCACCGATATTGGTCTTCCACTTGACAGTGAGTATGCTGATGATATCGACTTCAATGATGAAGATGAAGACAATTTGAGGGAGCTGTTGCCTATTGCAACAGAAGTCCTTAAAGATTGGAATCTCTTCGTTAACGAAGACAAAACTGATTTCACTCATGTGTACTTAGCTGAAAAGGGAGCTAAAGACGATCAGGGTAAGCCAATTGCAGGGAACGAGCTCTGGAGAAAGAGTATCACGCTTGGCTCCATGCTTTGTAGCAAGGAGGACATCTCTAGAAGGATATGTCTGGGATATGCCGCGTTTAACAAATACAAGAAAGCTTGGAACCATAAGATCCCTCTGAGCAAGAGGCTTCTGTTGTATGAGGCTCTGGTAGTATCCGTTTTAATGTACAATTCATCTTGCTGGGCTGCCCCTAAATCAGTATTGGAAAAACTAGATATTGCTCACAGACGTCATCTGCGATCAATTTTGAATTACAAATACCCTCACATCATCTCCAACAAGAACTTGTATAAACGCTGCAATAGCGAACCATTGTCAGCTAAAGTGGCTCGTAGTCGGTGGAGGATGCTCGGACATGTACTGCGTGGGCCTACAGATGGCCCAGCCTATTCGTCGCTTGTTTTTGCTGTCAACACCTTACAGCTTCAAGGGCGGCGTGGAAGACCGCAGTCAAACCTTTTCTCACTGATTCTACACGACCTTAGTGTCCGAAAATTATCGTTAAATAATTTATGTGATTTGAACTATTTAACGTTAATTGCTCAGAATAGAGTTAAATGGAGAAGTATGCAGATTGCATGACTTTTGTTTGAGAAAGATTAGGGGACAGAAATGTTTACTTTGTTTACTATCTGTTTCTTAGAGCTTTTGTTTATATATATATAGATGTGATATAATTATAAACCCCTCCGGGATAGAATAAGATTCTGATAATCCCGGCTCCCGCTAAATAGATTCTGATAATCCCGGCTCCCGCTGTTAGTTTTTTCCCGCTGAATAAATAACCCCGGCACAGCTTTTATAATCCCGCCCCGCTAATTTGGCTCAACAAGATTTGTTTTGTTTTGACATTCCATGAGAATTTCAACCGCGTACTGTCACGTGTTTTGATGACGTGTATCACGTGACTAACTACTACGACGCGCATTGGTAAAAAATGTCACGTGACCTATGGCTTAACGTAAGAACTATAAATACACTCGATCTACGTATCGGTCTAATTGCAGGCGCTGGCAAAACTCCAGCACACTGCTTACATTACTTAAACTCTTACATTAATTGGACCAGTTCCAAAACTTGTCTCGACGGTTACATTTGATTTTGTCCGGTTCGGTTAATTTTGTCGTGTTTGATATAAGCCATGTATCATAGTCGTCTACTTTGATAAACTTCATGACACGATATCATTATTAGCTTTTATCGCTTGCCAGGCTTAACTCGACGCCCCTTATCGATATTCATATTCATTCAACGTTCTGACTGAGGAATAATGTTTAGATATAACGCCAATTTCAAAAGTCATAGTACCTTAGTTGTATTTATTTGGTAGTCCCCAATTCCATTTCATATTTTCCATAATGATCTCATATAGCTATATTTAAGAGTAAAATGTCAAATTTGTTGGTCCTAGCACTAACCCGGAGGGGTTTATAACACATAACACCGGCACGCTTAAGTTATATTAAAATAACCCCTCGTGCTAAAGCACGTCGGGGTTATTTTCATAATAATCCCTCGTGCTTCGCACTCGAAATTATTATAAACTTTTCCCGCGCGTCGCGGGAAAAATTGAAATATAATCCCTGCGCATGCCGGGGTTATGTGTGTTGTCAATAGTCAGACTGAGACTCTGTATTTAAGAGATTTTGCCGATGTTCTCACTGGTTTCTTCCCGCAAAAGTTCGGCAAAACTTTTGTAGGAACTGACCAAACTGGAACCAGTCCAGCTTTAACGCGAACTTAATTGAAATTGTTTGTCCTTTCCAAACCCAGTTCCGTAGTAAAGCGTAGAACCACGAGTCTGAGTGCTAGCTCTATTATGACTGTCTCCTGACGATCTCCTCCCGGCTGGACACTTGACACCGCCCCATTGGACCCTGGAGCCCACGTGTTCCCTCTCCACTGCCCTATTCGTAGAGAGGGTGCGAGAAACTTATTTAGCGTGTAACTCTAGATGCATTTATAAGGCGCAGAGGAAGGCATATAGCTCATATAGAGCGGACTATTATGATATCAAGTAACACCCTCAAGCCAGATTGACAGACTTTCTCACTATTTTTGAGCTGAGTTAGGAGCTAGTTCTATTTTGTGATTGTGTCATGGTTATGGAACATTTTGTTACACCTTTTCTTGGCATACCCTTTCCAATGCAAGCTTCTTCCGAGGTTAGTTTATCGGTTGTAAATTATAAACATAATATAGTTTTAATTATTATATTGTCATAAATAATTAATTTCGTTTTATCACACACAGATCAATTATATGTATATTCTTAATTCCCCCTTGCAGTGCCCCTCCCCCCCCCCCCCCATTTGCGGCCTAAACTACGATAACTTCCACTCCATACTCCCCCTCCTAAACTACAATAACTAACACTCCAGACTTCCTCCCCGCCCCCTCAAACTACAATAACTTCCACTCCAGACTCCCCCCCTCCTAAACTACAATAACTTCCACTCCAGACTTCCTCCCCAAACCCCCCCCCCCCCCTAAACTACAATAACTACCACTCCAGACTTCCTCCCCCCCCCCCTCAAACTACGATAACTTCCACTCCAGACTTCCTCCCCCTCCTCCTAAACTACAATAACTACCACTCCAGACTTTCTCCCCCCCCCCTTCCCTAAACTACAATAACTTCCACTCCAGACTTCCTCCTCCCCCCCCTCAAACTACAATAACTTCCACTCCAGACTTTCTCCCCCCTCCTAAACTACAATAACTTCCACTCCAGACTCCCCCCCTCCTAAACTACAATAACTTCCACTCCAGACTTCCTCCCCAAACCCCCCCCCCTAAACTACAATAACTACCACTCCAGACTTCCCCCCCCCCCCCCCCCCTCAAACTACGATAACTTCCACTCCAGACTTCCTCCCCCTCCTCCTAAACTACAATAACTACCACTCCAGACTTTCTCCCCCCCCCCCCCCTCAAACTACAATAACTACCACTCCAGACTTCCTCCCCCCCCTCAAACTACAATAACTTCCACTCCAGACTTCCTCCCCCTCCTCCTAAACTACAATAACTACCACTCCAGACTTTCTCCACCCCTTCCCTAAACTACAATAACTTCCACTCCAGACTTCCTCCTCCCCCCCCCTCAAACTACAATAACTACCACTCCAGACTTTGTCCCCCCCCCTTCCCTAAACTACAATAACTTCCACTCCAGACTTCCTCCTCCCCCCCCCCCCCCTCAAACTACAATAACTTCCACTCCAGACTTCTTCTCCCCATGGCTCAAGCAAGGTGTCCTCCTCTTCTAAGCACAGCAGTCGGAAAAATTGCAGAAAGAGGAGAAAGTTAAGCGGAATGAAGAGAATCGCTGCTACCACGCGAGAGAGGAGCAGAATTGAACACCTCAACCTAGCGTTCATCACGGTAACCTAGCAACATCACGTGTTACCTAGCGTTTATCACGGTAACCTAGCAACATCACGTGTAACCTAGCAACATCACGTGTAACCTAGCGTTCATCACGGTAACCTAACAACATCACGTGTAACCTAGCAACATATCACGTGTTACCTAGCGTTCATCACGGTAAACTAGCCCTTCATTCAGGTTTAGATATTAGACTTCTACTTTAGACTTCTAGTTGGGCCTTAGTATTATAGCTCGTGAAATTATGGTTAAAGATTGGGCCAATATCTCGTGAACGATCGTTTAGTTGTTCTCGAGTGATAAGAGGCACAATGCCTTGTAAAAATTATTATTTGTTTCCAATTATCAAATAAAGGAAGTTATCCTTCAAGGTTTGCACTTAAAGGGTGAGTAAAGTAAAATTTAACAGCTGTTTTTATATACCTTATCGGCCTTAATTTGGCTGGCGCTAATTTGTTCGACCTTCAACCGGACCTTCAAAAAAACTTTTGCAGTATTATGGATTAGTCAGCTTATTTGTAATTACTTGCTGTATCCGTATAAATACAAATTTTAAATAGCTGAAATTTGTAAAGTCAAAACATTTCCGGCTCAAATTTGGCTGGCCAAGAAGTCCAAAGTAGCTGAATTTCGCCAAATGAGTGCCGATTAGATTATCTGTGAATATGTCCACATCGACAGACAACAATTACAGTTGCGGAGTCGTATCCCCACACAGCCCTCTGATGTCAAGTTGACAAAGGTTGAGACCCTGCGGCTAGCTATGAGCTACATAAGTCATCTGGAGAAACTGGTGGGGGAAATTTCAGAGCAAGAGAAAGGGAGTATTGGGAGTTCAGAAGTTTCATCTACTTCAGAGATGAAGACCTCACGGGTTGGTGATTTCAACATTGGAGATTTACCCTAGAGATTAGCCCTGGAGACTAACCCTAGAGATTAACCCTGGAAATTAACTCTGTAGATTAACCCTGGAAATTTTCCATAAATATTAGGGAAGACCTCACGGGTTAATGATTTCAACACTGGAGATTTTCCCTGAAGATTAACCCTGGATATTAACCCTGGAGATTAACCCTGGAGACTAACCCTGGAGATTAACCCTGGACACTAACCCTGGAGATTAACCCGGGAGATTAACCCTGGAGATTAACCCTGGAGATTAACCCTGGAGACTAACCCTGGATATTAACCCTGGAGACTAACCCTGAGACTAACCCTGGAGATTTTCCCTGAAAATTAACCCTGGAGATTAACCCTGGAGACTAACCCTGGAGATTAACCCTGGAGATTAGCCCTGGAGATTAACCCTGGAGATTAACCCTGGAGATTAACCCTGAGACTAACCCTGGAGATTAACCCTGGAGATTAGCCCTGGAGATTAACCCTGGAGATTAACCCTGGAGACTAACCCTGAGACTAACCCTGGTGATTGATCCTGGAGATTAACCCTGGAGACTAACCCTGGAGATTAACCCTGGAGATTAGCCCTGGAGATTAACCCTGGAGATTAACCCTGGAGATTAACCCTGGAGATTAACCCTGGAGATTAACCCTGGAGACTAACCCTGAGACTAACCCTGGAGATTAACCCTGGTGATTAACCCTGGAGATTAACCCTGGAGAAGACTAACCCTGGAGATTAACCCTGGAGATTAACCCTGGAGACTAACCCTGGAGACTAACCCTGGAGATTAACCCTGGAGATTAACCCTGGAGATTAGCCCTGGAGACTAACCCTGGAGACTAACCCTGGAGATTAACCCTGGAGATTAACCCTGGAGATTAGCCCTGGAGATTAACCTTGGAGATTAGCCCTGGAGACTCACCCTGGAGACTAACCCTGGAGATTTACCCTGGAGATTAACCCTGGAGACTAACCCTGGAGACTAACCCTGGAGATTAACCCTGGAGATTAACCCTGGAGACTAACCCTGGAGATTAACCCTGGAGATTAACCCTGGAGACTTACCCTGGAGATTAACCCTAGAGATTAGCCCTGGAGATTAACCTTGGAGATTAGCCCTGGAGACTCACCCTGGAGACTAACCCTGGAGATTAGCCCTGGAGACTAACCCTGGAGACTAACCCTGGAGATTAACCCTGGAGATTAACCCTGGAGATTAGCCCTGGAGATTAACCTTGGAGATTAGCCCTGGAGACTCACCCTGGAGACTAACCCTGGAGATTTACCCTGGAGATTAACCCTGGAGACTAACCCTGGAGACTAACCCTGGAGATTAACCCTGGAGATTAACCCTGGAGACTAACCCTGGAGATTAACCCTGGAGATTAACCCTGGAGACTTACCCTGGAGATTAACCCTAGAGATTAACCCTGGAGATTAGCCCTGGAGACTAACCCTGGAGACTAACCCTGGAGATTAACCCTGAGACTGACCCTGGAGATTAACCCTGGAGATTAACCCTGAGACTAACCCTGGAGATTAACCCTGGAGACTAACCCTGGAGATTAACCCTGGAGATTAACCCTGAGACTAACCCTAGAGATTAACCCTGGAGATTAACCCTGAAGATTAACCCTGGAGATTAACCCTGGAGATTAACCCTGGAGATTAACCCTGGAGACTAACCCTGGAGATTGACCCTGAAGATAAACCCTGGAGACTAACCCTGGAGATTAACCCTAGAGATTAACCCTGGAGATTAGCCCTGGAGACTAACCCTGGAGACTAACCCTGGAGTTTAACCCTGAGACTGACCCTGAAGATTAACCCTGGAGACTAACCCTGGAGATTAGCCCTGGAGACTAACCCTGGAGACTAACCCTGGAGATTAACCCTGGAGATTAATCCTGGAGATTAACTCTGGAGATTAACCCTGGAGATTAAGCAATGGATTATATCACCTCTACTTGATTAACTGTCAATGAGCATTTTAACTGATAAATTATTGCTTGAAACATACATTAGAAAATTTAAACGTAACTGGTGCTGATAGTGATGACTGAAAGCAGTGTGAGGAATGAGTGGCCCTGAATGAGTGCTAACAACTACTCACCTCAGGAGGACGGAGTGGCGTGTCCCCGGGTAGTTAGAGTCTACCCCTCCTACCCTGTCCACTCAGAACACTCGTGACACGTGGTGTGACGTCATGACACGTGGTGTGACGTCATGACACGTGGTGCTAACAACTACTCACCTCAGGAGGACGGAGTGGCGTGTCCCCGGGTAGTTAGAGTCTACCCCTCCTACCCTGTACACTCAGAACACTCGTGACACGTGGTGTGACGTCATGACACGTGGTGTGACGTCATGACACGTGGTGTGACGTCATGACACGTGGTGCTAACAACTACTCACCTCAGGAGGACGGAGTGGCGTGTCCCCGGGTAGTTAGAGTCTACCCCTCCTACCCTGTCCACTCAGAACACTCGTGACACGTGGTGTGACGTCATGACACGTGGTGCTAACAACTACTCACCTCAGGAGGACGGAGTGGCGTGTCCCCGGGTAGTTAGAGTCTACCCCTCCTACCCTGTCCACTCAGAACACTCGTGACACGTGGTGTGACGTCATGACACGTGGTGCTAACAACTACTCACCTCAGGAGGACGGAGTGGCGTGTCCCCGGGTAGTTATAGTCTACCCCTCCTACCCTGTCCACTCAGAACACTCGTGACACGTGGTGTGACGTCATGACACGTGGTGCTAACAACTACTCACCTCAGGAGGACGGAGTGGCGTGTCCCCGGGTAGTTAGAGTCTACCCCTCCTACCCTGTCCACTCAGAACACTCGTGACACGTGGTGTGACGTCATGACACGTGGTGCTAACAACTACTCACCTCAGGAGGACGGAGTGGCGTGTCCCCGGGTAGTTAGAGTCTACCCCTCCTACCCTGTCCACTCAGAACACTCGGGACACGTGGTGTGACGTCATGACACGTGGTGCTAACAACTACTCACCTCAGGAGGACGGAGTGGCGTGTCCCCGGGTAGTTAGAGTCTACCCCTCCTACCCTGTCCACTCAGAACACTCGTGACACGTGGTGTGACGTCATGACACGTGGTGTGACGTCATGACACGTGGTGCTAACAACTACTCACCTCAGGAGGACGGAGTGGCGTGTCCCCGGGTAGTTAGAGTCTACCCCTCCTACCCTGTCCACTCAGAACACTCGTGACACGTGGTGTGACGTCATGACACGTGGTGCTAACAACTACTCACCTCAGGAGGACGGAGTGGCGTGTCCCCGGGTAGTTAGAGTCTACCCCTCCTACCCTGTCCACTCAGAACACTCGGGACACGTGGTGTGACGTCATGACACGTGGTGTGACGTCATGACACGTGGTGCTAACAACTACTCACCTCAGGAGGACGGAGTGGCGTGTCCCCGGGTAGTTAGAGTCTACCCCTCCTACCCTGTCCACTCAGAACACTCGTGACACGTGGTGTGACGTCATGACACGTGGTGTGACGTCATGACACGTGGTGCTAACAACTACTCACCCCAGGAGGACGGAGTGGCGTGTCCCCGGGTAGTTAGAGTCTACCCCTCCTACCCTGTCCACTCAGAACACTCGTGACACGTGGTGTGACGTCATGACACGTGGTGCTAACAACTACTCACCCCAGGAGGACGGAGTGGCGTGTCCCCGGGTAGTTAGAGTCTACCCCTCCTACCCTGTCCACTCAGAACACTCGTGACACGTGGTGTGACGTCATGACACGTGGTGCTAACAACTACTCACCTCAGGAGGACGGAGTGGCGTGTCCCCGGGTAGTTAGAGTCTACCCCTCCTACCCTGTCCACTCAGAACACTCGTGACACGTGGTGTGACGTCATGACACGTGGTGTGACGTCATGACACGTGGTGCTAACAACTACTCACCTCAGGAGGACGGAGTGGCGTGTCCCCGGGTAGTTAGAGTCTACCCCTCCTACCCTGTCCACTCAGAACACTCGTGACACGTGGTGTGACGTCATGACACGTGGTGCTAACAACTACTCACCTCAGGAGGACGGAGTGGCGTGTCCCCGGGTAGTTAGAGTCTACCCCTCCTACCCTGTCCACTCAGAACACTCGTGACACGTGGTGTGACGTCATGACACGTGGTGCTAACAACTACTCACCTCAGGAGGACGGAGTGGCGTGTCCCCGGGTAGTTATAGTCTACCCCTCCTACCCTGTCCACTCAGAACACTCGGGACACGTGGTGTGACGTCATGACACGTGGTGTGACGTCATGACACGTGGTGCTAACAACTACTCACCTCAGGAGGACGGAGTGGCGTGTCCCCGGGTAGTTAGAGTCTACCCCTCCTACCCTGTCCACTCAGAACACTCGGAGTACGGTTCCTGGAACCCTCAGTACGGACTCCCTGTCCGACCTATCCCTACCATGGACTCTCATTTCATCCTCAAAAAGGGAGACAAGAACTAATCCGCTTGACAGCTAATATTTTAGATGAATTAAACGGGTGTAATCATTCATTTATTCGTTATCCATTCTGATGAATTTTATTTTTGAATTGATTTTTAAAAATCCATTTTTGTTGTTCAAAATTCACTTAAATTAACTATTTTATTTGAAAGCTTAAGCATTAGGTGATGGAGTTTTAAGTTTGTTTTAAATATTTGCGATGGCAAACCAATGTGATGAATTATTTCTAAATGTATTTTATTTAGGGGTAATTTTTAGTTGTTTTAGCGAAAAATTGTATGATTGAGCTTAAAATTGATCCGATTTAGTTATCGAATTTCTAAAATTCCAATTTTGGTAGACTTACCACATCCCATTGTTAATTTCTTAGTGTAGACCTCTCTAATACGTCGCGCTTTGTCTACATTAAAGTGATTCAAGCTCACCAGGTAGAGGATCCATGGTGCTCTCTGATTATTCATCTCCCTCTCTCCCCTCTCTCCCCTCTCTCCTGTACACCAGTACACTGCTCTTTTGTACACTAGACTTTTAACGGCCCTTAATTGTTGGAACTTAGCTCTCTCCCGTAGCTTATAACACTGAGATAGCGTTAGAAAGAGAGCAAGGTCTAACACTGCAGCCCATTAGGATCAGGGCTAATCCTCGCTTAGTTTTTATTGTAGACGTTTAGGGGCTCCTGCCTTGCCGTGCCCTGCCTAGTACACAGTTCTAGTACACAGTTCTAGTACACAGTTCTAGTACACAGTTCTAGTACACAGTTCTAGTACACAGTTCTAGTACACAGTTCTAGTACACAGTTCTAGTACACAGTTCTAGTGCACAGTTCTAGTACACAGTTCTAGTACACAGTTCTAGTACACAGTTCTAGTACACAGTTCTAGTACACAGTTCTAGTACACAGTTCTAGTACACAGTTCTAGTACACAGTTCTAGTACACAGTTCTAGTACACAGTTCTAGTACACAGTTCTAGTACACAGTTCTAGTGCACAGTTCTAGTGCACAGTTCTAGTAGTAGTACACAGTTCTAGTACACAGTTCTAGTACACAGTTCTAGTACACAGTTTTAGTACACAGTTCCAGTACACAGTTCTAGTACACAGTTCTAGTACACAGTTCTAGTACACAGTTTTAGTACACAGTTCCAGTACACAGTTCTAGTACACAGTTCTAGTACACAGTTCTAGTACACAGTTCTAGTACACAGTTCTAGTACACAGTTCTAGTACACAGTTCTAGTACACAGTTCTAGTACACAGTTCTAGTACACAGTTCTAGTACACAGTTCTAGTACACAGTTCTAGTACACAGTTCTAGTGCACAGTTCTAGTACACAGTTCTAGTACACAGTTCTAGTACACAGTTCTAGTACACAGTTCTAGTACACAGTTCTAGTACAAAGTTTTAGTACAGCTCTAGTAATAATAGTTCTAGTATTCTTTTATTGGTACAATTAAAGCTGCAATGTGATCGTTAACTTTAATTTGCAGGGGGTTTTGAAATTCAGATTGTTCAGATATTTTCGTTCTGATAAGATGTTGACTGAATATGAAGTTTGAAGATTTCAGAATGTTTAAAGCTATCAGATGTCAGTAAACTCTATTGAGCCGCTAATCAGATCAGCCAGACATGAAGAGGACATGTGAGTGAATTTATATTTTTAGTGACCTCATTAATTGGTGACCTCATTAATCGGTCATTCATTAAAAATCCAGTCAAAACAGTGAAATTTGGGTCACGGAAAGCTGAAATATGAAAATGTCCCACCGGTAGGAAATTTCCATAATTTTCCTTTCCCGAGAAAATCTTACCGGCTGGCGGGCTTGCTAGAGGTGCTTTTTTACAACAAGTTTGAGCTTGCGCGCGACATTATGATTATTAGTACACTGATTGTACGCTTGACGCATTCCAATGTGCAAGCTGCACGTGACACAATTCAGCCAATCAGAGGACAGGAATCATATCCGCAAAAATAAAGTTGCGAACTTTCATTCGGCCCAAAATAAAACTTTTTGGGATAACATTGTCTCAATGCTCAAATTATTTTACGGGGGAAAAGTTTTTTTTTTCGCCAGCTCTCCAATATCCACCTTGAAGCTGCATTTTCTATCCTCGAACTACACAATATAATCTAAAGCATGTTTTAGTGTAGACTTTTTGTTACAACAAGACTGTATCCTATACTTATAGTAACAACTATAAACACTAATGTCTGCTAACAATTTTTCTTCTAGTCCTAATGTGAGCCTGAACTGAACATGCGTGCAAACAGAGTTTTAAATACTGTACAGACATGGGTTAAAAACAACGGTCTTAAACTTAATGTAGGAAAAACTAAATACATGATATTCACTAACAGATTACCAGAGGATATAAATATTAGTATAGAAGGACAGCGACTAGTGAAAAGTGAACATGAACGATTTTTAGGTGTCATTATTGACTCAAAACTTAGCTGGAGCCAGCACATTAAACAGTTAAAGACTAAAATATCCAGAAATGCAGGCGTAATGATGAAACTTAAAAGTTCCATTCCGAATAAAGCTCAAAAAATGCTATACAATAGTTTAATTCAATCTCACCTGTATTACTGCGCTACTGTTTGGGGTACTAAATCTTTAAATTCCATTCAGTCTTTATTCTCTGCTCAAAAGAAAGCTATTCGCGCCACTGATTCAGAATATCATAACTATTTTTACGACAAAGAAAAACGTAAACTACCATCTCACACAAAATCCATCTTCAACAAAATAGGAATTTTAGCTCTTCCTAATCTCATTGCTAAAAGCTGTCTAACTTTGATGCACAAGGTTTATATGGTAGTAGCACCATCGAGTATCTGTAGTATATTTGAAAAATCACCGCTTAGACAAACGGAAAGGAGAAATCCAAAGTATTTTGAAATTAAGTTCAACAGATTACGGATCACCGATTATAGCATCTCTAACGTAGGACCACGATTATATAACAACACGATAAACGAAATAAATAAAATCCTTCCCTTCAACGTACCTAAGTTACAAGATAAGTTTATTAATTCATACAAGGACAACATTGTACGTTACTTACAGGACAAACAAAAACTTGACCTAGAAAACCTTTCGTGGACGGACAAGAACTTTGTCCTTTACAACTTTTAAACAAAATATTAGCAAAATATAACAGCTGTAAGAATCCTAAACGTTAGTGCAGTCAAATAAATGAACTGCGATAATGCATTTGACAGTCAGTCACTGCAATTTATTCTGCAACTTATTTTTCAATTTTCACTGCCACACTTAGGCTTATCTTGCCTACACATTTTTTTAAAACGAAATTCCTTGCGCACCGCGTACTAAAATTACTTGGATTTCTACCGCTTTGATAAATGACTACAAGAAGATGGGGAGTTAATATTGTTGATTTATATAATATAGATTATTTATTCTTTAGTGTAGATTAACTTTATTTTTATATATTTTACCAAGTGTGAAGGATCAACCATACGTTATTGATATTTTTGAAATATTTAACGATAAATTGATATAATAATAAATGATTGTAATATTTTTATTGAGGCACATGCCACCCCATCGCGGGTTTACTACTACTACTACTACTACTAAGCCTTGTCTCTAAAAACTTAACTGAACTAGCGTTTCGGTGTGCGCAAAAGCTTCCAGGCACGCGCATTCCTTGCCCCGTTAGTTACCTATTCTTCCAAAACCAAACTAGCAGTCAAGGACAAAAAGTCATACACCAAATGGGCATTATATTTTATAAATTGTTTTACATCTTTTTATTTTGTAAAATGTGCCAAAAATTAAATTTCTTGTTTCATTAAAAATTAAAAAAACTATTCAGTATTCAGTATTCAGCCTATTTAATTAATCAGGTAAGGTTATGTAAACTGTAAAGTGTAAAGCTCCAACGTCAAACTCCGTTACTCCATGTTTAAGGGGAGATACACCAAAAACGTTTTTGCTCCGAACATCGATTTTATTTTATATTATGGTTAAATAGACAAAAAGAATAAAATTGCACACCTTCAAAATTTTCTAAAAATATTCCCTCATCGAGAAAAAAAATATTTTTCTTTTTCGAAAATTTTTAAAATTTGGAGAAGTCTGTCACTGTAATACCGATAGTTCGGCCATTTTAAAAGTTTTTTAGCTGATTTTTTTACTGAACATTACTTACACTCCGTACAAGACAACCCTTTAAAAAATTATATAATTGAACAATAAATGACCAAGTTACAGACCGAACAAGGTGAAAAAAGAAAAATTGGGATTTTTGCCTACCACCAAGGTTGTACATTTTACCACTCGCCCAGGTCATCAGATATCGCTTCAAAAATTCTTGTGAGTGTAGCTGATGATCATATCAAACTTTTTGGAACAGAATTTCTCTCAGTTTTGAGTTTTAAGGTATGTAATGTGGCCTTAAACGACTTAGTAAAATTCATTGTAAAAATGGGCCAAACATGGCAGAATTAAGGCTTAAAATGACTATAACTAAAAAAGTGTCAGTTTTTTTGAAATAATTTTTACAGAATCGTAATCAGCTTGAGAAGACGAATCTTTTAATACCAAATAGGTGATTTTAGAAGACAAATTGTCTTAAATAATTTTCCAGCTCGAACACAAGGGTCCCCCCTTGTATAAATTTTGTACAAATTGTACACATTCTTTACAAATTTTGTGTCTTTAACTATTATCAATTTGGTACTAAAAGATTTGTCTTACCAAGCTGATTACGATCATGTAAAAATTATTTCAAAAAAAATGACACTTTTTTAGTTATAGTCATTTTAAGCCTTAAATCTGCCATGTCTGGCCCTTTTTTACGATGAATTTTACTAAGTCGTTTAGGCCACATTTCATACCTTAAAACTCAAAACTGAGAGAAATTCTGTTCCAAAAAGTTTGATATGATCATCAGCTACACTCACAAGAATTTTTGAAGCGATATCTGATGACCTGGGCGAGTGGTAAAATGTACAACCTTGGTGGTAGGCAAAAATCCTAATTTTTCTTTTTTCACCTTGTTCGGTCTGTAACTTGGTCATTTATTGTTCAATTATATAATTTTTTAAAGGGTTGTCTTGTACGGAGTGTAAGTAATGTTCAGTAAAAAAATCAGCTAAAAAACTTTTAAAATGGCCGAACTATCGGTATTACAGTGACAGACTTCTCCAAATTTTAAAAATTTTCGAAAAAGAAAAATATTTTTTTTCTCGATGAGGGAATATTTTTAGAAAATTTTGAAGGTGTGCAATTTTATTCTTTTTGTCTATTTAACCATAATATAAAATAAAATCGATGTTCGGAGCAAAAACGTTTTTGGTGTATCTCCCCTTAATTAAATTAGTTTAACTTTAAGTAACCAATGCCAGATCACAAATATGAGTTCTGTGTCAGTTTTGACTTCTATAAACATATTTCAGTTTGTACTTGAAGGTTTTTTTAAAAATGTTTCATTCTAACGGAGTAACGGAGAAATATTGGAAAAATCCCAGTACCGGTCCCGGTACCGGCCGGATTGACTATGAATATGACTCTGATCCCGTACCGACCGGCTTTTCATTTTCATTTTCAATACAGGCTAAGCGCCGCTCAGTAAAATAGCTGAGGTCCCCAGGGTGTCCTCCACGAAAGTTATATCGTAAGTTATATCGTGTACTCTAAGATCGATCGTAACTTTACGATCGCGCCTAAAAAGTGTCCACGAAACATTTTGTAATCTGAGATCATGTAAATCAATTTAATTAGCCTCCGGAATCTTGTCCACGAAACTCAGTTCAAGGTTGATCGTAGAGCAAATTGTTTTATCACGTGACGCGGTACATTGACCAATAGGAGATTCGCAACACAAGTTAATTCACGCAGTCGGAACGCGCAGCTCTTGTATAACGCCATTTTAATCATAAATTGAACTCGTTTTGCGTTGTGTTAATAGAATTGATGGCGGTCTTTATTTCTTGTTCTTACTTTATTTCAAGTGTATCTAATGTAATTCTATCAAGTTTATTGATGTGTTATAAAATGTAATTTAAATCGTTTTAAATCATTCATCAAGAGCTAGAGACAAAAATAAACAAGTATCTTACAACAATATAAAATAATATGATAAATTCCATGCGTACCATGTAACTTAACTGTAATATTAAAGATTATATATACCATAATAGGCCAGGTAAAATATATTATGCAAATAACAGGTGCACGATAAAATTGAACTTGCTCGGACATTCAAAATTTATGTACCATTGTTTTGTTGAGAATGCAAGATTATTCGCTATATAGTACGATTACCGATTGGAAATGCTCCAACGTTTTTCTCAAAGTTTCCTTTTAAGTGTCTGAAGGTTCGGTAAAGGATGATGATTAATCACTCTACACTCGACTGTCACGTGAATTTTTCAACCCGTTCTCTAGCTGGTTCTAAACGACTTTTCGAAACCCTAACCGTCTAATCTGATCCCAACCCTAACCCTAACCCAATCCTTAACAAAAACATATGATGGAACCCTAACCCTAACGAGAAATTAGACTAACTTCCTTATACGGTCATATCACGTGATCGAGACAGTTTTTCGCCAATATCTCGTCAGGGAAGCATTTTAACCCTATGTCATGGGGGGGGGGGGGGGTGATTCGGAATCAGCGTCCGAAAATACATCCATTGAAGTTGATTACAACCGTCGGGGGCCCTTTTAGAACAATCTCGAAGATCGACTGTAGAGTGATTTAGCACGCTCGTTCGGTAAACATTTTGTGAAATGAGTAACGCATCACGCTACAAAATATGTAGGCTCTTAGTCTTACTAAATCGCTCGCCCAAAAATTTCACGTGACTTTGATTTTATAGTTTTGCAGCCGTACAAAACGGTTTTACATATAAACCCTAATCTGTAATCCCATGAACCCTAACCCTAACCATAACCCCGAAGCTATCCATAACCCTTACCACAACCCTAACCCTAACCCTAACCCGAGCCCTAAACAATCGAATTAATGTTTTATTAGCCTGTCACGTGACCAAAATGGTTTTTTGCCCATAACTCTCCAGGAAAGCATTTTAACCCAACGTGAATCCGTGATGGGGGTGCAATTCGGAATCAGCGTCCAAAAATACACCAATTTAGATCAACTTCATACCAAAGGGCATTTTAACAAGAATTTTCTTAAAATTTGGGCGAGCGATTTAGTGGGAGCGACAAATGTACCACGTAATTCTATTCACTATTTTACTGGCAGAAATTAGCGCTAAAAACCATCTTACAGTCAGTATACGCGGCTCATTTTCGATGACGCACTGCCACTGCCTAGGCCATATGCAGTATTACTGGTGTTCGAATCCCAGTTGGACAAAGATCTCAAACCTGAAGGGCAGCCGTCACTTACCAAACCATGGTGTGAATGTTACTGGTACATGGTCAATGGTAGTGGCTATCATTAGAGATGCGAAAATAACACGTGTGCATATGTCTGGGGTTGCTGCAGGGAAATCTGTACTGAAAGGACCGTGGCCGCACCGCAAAAGAAAGGAGATCGGCCCCTCAGTCCTAATTTGCTAGGTTCGCCATATAGTTATTTACTATCTGATTTAGCTTTATTTTATTATTAAATCTAGATTGATGATTCTTTGAAACAAATTGTCTGGTTGCTTTTTGTTTGACTCAGTGATAACGATGTTGTGAAACAGGTTAAAGAGGATATTAAGTTACTACATACAAAGTATTCATACTCTGAAGTCTGAAACTGTGCTTATTCAATGCGTACTATCGTGTTATATGCGACTAGACTACAAATTTAAATTCAAATCTTAGCAGTTCCGAAGATCAAATATAAGAGGGTGAAATTATAGAATTTATTCGAACTGTCAGCGCATTAAAACTATTCAGCTACTAAATAACTATGTAATATCATACAACGTGTCGCAAACACGAGATAAAAGATAAATAATTTATCAAAGTGTCATTGGTTGAGACATCATCAGTTAGGATCGAACATTCGAACGATAATATTTACAATTAAATTATCCGACATTACCGAGCTTGCTATTTTATGGCTCGCTTCTCTCTGGGACATGGAAGTTAAACGAATAGCATGGAGGGAATTAGGAATGGTGCAGCTGATATGTTCAACATTGTCATTTCATCGAGTGTTAGTTTTTTACTAACTTTTTTTTTATTTTTATTTTTATTTGAAAATTCAATTAATTATTATATATATAAATCAAGCGTTACATTTCAGCCACGCAAAATTACAATGACATATTTTGATATACTAATTGATAAATGGAACTGCAATATAAGTTGCTTAATGTTTGGCCGGATGACAACTAACTAAAAGAGAAAAATAAACTTGATTACATAATAATTAATTCGGCTGAACCAACACATAGCAAGAGCCACATTAACGTTGGGGCCGTCTACCAAATTTGAATGACATACAATAACAAAAAATCAAACATATCATAAATAATTATATATGGATTTTGTTCATTACAATTCCGTCACAACTGATAGAAGAAAAAAGAAAGGACAAGCGGATAGGAAATTGGACGGCAGAATTGTAACCAACAAAAACACATTTAAGCTAGTCTGGCCAGACTGTATCGGCAGGCCAGAGGTACTTGATCAGATTGGCCTTAAAAGTAGAAATCCGCTCTGACTGCCGGATACATACTGGTAGACTATTCCATTTCAGCATAGATCTATGAAAGAAGCTATTTCGGAAGGCATCCGAGCAGGGCACAGTGGTACTCATGTAAGTTGAAGTATCCGACCTATCAATTATTTGAGCATTGTGCCTAGTGTATCGGGTGCCCTCTGGACGGCATAGGACTATATAAGTAGGAAGCGAAACTGGGATTATGCTATTCACTATTTTATAGAAGGTCATAAGATCGTTATAAATAAACTTCTGCATGACAGGGAGAATATTTAGCTTCTTTTGCTCTGTAGCAAGTTTATCGTCATTATAACTGGAGTAGGGTTCGCCATTGATCCATTTAATAGCCCTCTTTTGGATAGCAACAAACTGTTGAAGATGAATTGCAGATTGAGGGGACCATATGACAGAACAATGTTCAAATATAGACCTAATTAACGCTAAATAGAACGATCTTTTCTGCCTTTTATCAGTAGTGAAATGACATGTTCTCTTAAGTAGTCCAAGTCTGGAGTTAGCTTTGGAAACAAGCGCTTTACATATATAACGAACTTCCTTGATTACCCTGTTTAAACGTTCCTGTTTAAAAGTTCATGCTGTCTTGACAGCTTGACGCATGTTCCACAAACTTTACTTTTGTGCATGTTATGTTTGTCGGGATGTTTGTGGTCTTGTTTGATAAAGATCAACTGCGCAATCTTGAAACAAATCCTCTCCAGCTTCTCCAGAAACAAGAGTTTATATTCTTGTAAAGTTCACTGTAGAAAATAGGGTTCAGAATGCTGTTGATGGGTAGAACCACCAGAGCTAGCACTTCAAACAGTACGGGAGGGGGACTATCACTAACTAGTTGGAAGTACACAGCAGCCCCGATAAAAGATAACCAACTTGCTAGTTGTGTTCCTATCATCAGGGAAATCTTCAGAGCTAGTGAGGGGGCTGCAGCGTTTTGTCTGTTCATCCCACCTCCAATGTCTCCCACCTCACGTCGAGATTCTAACTGCTGTCTTACTATGATGAGGTAAGTGAGAGTAACTATGACCAGAAGTAGGGACACTGTGATAAGGTAGGAGAGTTTATAGATGAGGTAGGATAGTTGTTCTTTAAAGACGTTGTGAACACACAGACGGGTGTTTCCATAATACCCTATATCTATGACATCGAATATGTTGTCTTTACTGGTAATGATGTTGAGGTCTCTGACTGTTGTGTACAGATCAGTTTTGTTAGAGTAATATGTCTCATGTAGGTGGTTTAACCAAGTCATGTTTACATAGCTAGAGCTAATGAAAGGATTATCTAGAAAGTTTTTAAAGAACACGTCTGTGCGGAAGATGTTTTGTATGGCAACCAAAGGAAGGATGGGAATCAATGCGTTGATCACATTTATGGCAATAAGTATTGCAGATGTTATGAATATTGTTTTAAGTTTGGTTTGATGATATACTCTGACACAATTAATACACCTGACTACACTCATAAGGGCTATTGCACTGAGGGACCCATGTGAAGCTATTGAGAATGTCAGTCCAAGTACCAGGCAGAAGGTGCTTGATCTCCAACTTTCATCTTGAAGACAGTAGTCACCATTTGCACGAAGAACCAGAGCTGCAACCACAACACCACAGTTATACAGACCCATACTACCATCAAAGAAAAGAACCTGGAGACACAACAATCTGTCAACTTTGCCGGCTGATGTGGAGGGGGTGTTGTTGTAGCATCTGATCACCCCTCTCAAGTTCAGTGCTATCGATGAGACTCCTGCAAAAGCTGTGAAAGCAAGCAGAAAGTAAGAACTGAGGAGTAGGTTGGCTGAACCGTCTGAGTTACAGGGGTCACATTCGTCACGTCCGTTGGAGCAGTGTTTGATATTATCACAAGTTTTATCAGGAGTCACCCACTCTGTACTCTCAGAGGTATTGAGGGAGCAATAGAAACGACCTGGACATTCTGCCTCATCCGCACTGTTAGAACAATCTAATTCTCCGTCACACAGTTTAGATAAGGGGCAGGTTTCATAGCTTTCGGGGGCACAACTGAAATGAGCCTGTGCAAACATACCCATATATACTAACACAATTCTTTCGCAAAACTTATCCCATTTGCCATCAGCAAAGTCAGGAGTGTCAGAGCAATTTGTTTTACAGTATAAGCTAGTAATATTTCCATGGTTATTATCAATGAGCGCGTGTATGATAGTATAGTTGAGGCATTGGTTGATAGGGTTTTCATTATCCAAAATTGCAGAGCAGTCAACATACTCAATATTACGAAAGGTGCATGAATAATTTAACTGTGAAATTGCGTCTTTTTTTTCACAATATTCTCTTTGTGACAAGCAAATACTAGAGGAGTTTAGGATAGGACATTGTATTTCCACGAAACCCTCACATAAACACTCATCAGCGCCATCAAGACAATCATTCTTACCATCACACAACTGTGGAAAGGTGACACATCCAGTGCGTTTTGGACAGAAGAAGACATCTATACTGCTGTTAGTACAGCCACATTCGTCTGTCAGGCAATCAGAAATCGTGTCGCAGTATTGGTTGTCATTGATCTTGCAGAACCAGGGTATTTCAGAGATTGATGCTACCCATGAAGGAGCAATTTGTTTTTTAAGCACAAGATCCACAGCGCTAACTGGAATTTGACACACACCTTTCGTTTTATTTGCCATTATGAATAATATTGATAACATTGAGTGAATGAAAGGAGTTTTCATAATATTTGTTACGCAATACATCTGTGCGAGCTTCTTGGCAGGTGTATCTTTTACCTGTAACAATCTGTTTCATTTCATCTAAGTTGACGATATTGGGAACAGTTATTGGGTAAGCCATGGAGGGTTTGTCAGGAGAAGGTTTGGTAGGAGGGGGAGGGATACCAGGGTTGATGAGACAAAATAAGATGAATGTAATCAGAGGTATTAATAGTCTGAACATCTCCTCATCTGTCTATTGAATAATTATAGGTGTTAACAAATAAAAAATAGCTGTTGAAATTTAAATTTAAGTTTAGATCTTATCAAATAAATGGAAGAAAATTGCAAAATAAATTGATACTATCCGACAAATATGTATAAACTGGGGTAAACTATTACTATTAGTATTTATAGCTACTTCGATATGGTCTTAGGGCCGTAATTCCCGGGGGGATTGGGGGATCGTCCCCCAAGATTTTTGGCCACTAACTTAAATTTTCTTTGTAGTTTATTACAAATAATAACTTATAAATTACAATTAACTTTAAGATCATTGCATTGGGAAAAACTGCTAGCTGCACAGATCTCTGATGTCTTATCTGCAAGGTGCCGCCGAGAATGCGCGGTTGTTGCAACTAGCACGTGCCGCCGAGAATGCGCGGCTGCTGCAACTAGCACGTGCGGCCCCGTGTCGTATTACACTCATTGTATAATGTATATGGTCCCCCATGGAGATACAGTCTAACCATAATCAACGGTGTTCAATAATTCCACGGGTATCTACTACCTAAAAGTGCTTCTATACCTAAGTGCAAGATAATTTCTAATTGCTAAAAGTTCATAGTTTTACTTTTAACTCACAAAGCCAAAATTTTTCCGGGGGCTTCGACCCCTGGACTCAATTGCCAATTCGCTCGGCCATGATTTCGGAATTACGGCCCTGTGGCCTGTAAGTGTATGGCATATTGAGTCTCGAGTTACCTGGGGACCTCAGGCTATTATATTTATGTTCATATAAATCATAGAATAGAGATTAGGCGGAATGACAGGCTGAGCGCCGCCCATGTAAAAGACAAAAGTAATATCATCATCCGACAGATCGTATTGGATATCAGTTACAATGGGTTACGATGAGGAGATCCTGGAAGGAAAGATCAGGAAAGTGGAGGATACTGCTGATCGTTGTAAGAACAAGGAAAGCTGGAAGCTTGTCAACGATATTTCAGGGAGGACAAATCCCAGCTGTGGACTCGTAGAAGGGGGCAGCTCAACAGAACGCCTCGAGAACTGGAGCACTCCTCTGGGTTACTTGGACAACCACCCACAGTCCCCGACAGTAGTATTCCGATCAGGAATATACACCCTCCACTGAATATAGAGGATGGCCCGTTCACCATTGAGGAACTACGTCTAGCCAAAAAGCAGATAGTAGAATTGGTAAGGCTTATGGTGATGATGGTATCTCACCTGAAGTGATGAAGAGGGTGGACATCGATGACGTCATCCTGAAGTTCTGCAACGATGCACTATGTGATGGTCTCATTCCCGATCAATGGAAGCTCGAGTAATACTAATATTGTTCCTGTGCCAAACAAAGGGGACCTCGCACTAAGACAGACAACTACAGAGGAATATCTCTGACATCGATAGTCAGTAAAACTCTGAACAAAATGTTGCTGAACAGGATGAAGCCAAGTCTTGAGGAAGTTTTAAGGGACAACCAGAATGGCTTTAGACCTGGGCGCTCTACAACATCGCACATTCTTGCTCTACGAAGAATTATGGAGGGTGCTAAAGCCAAAAACCTAAAAGCCACCATGTAATGGTTTTCATTGATTTTAAAATGGCGTTCGATAGTGTGCATATAGGTTTGCTCATGAAGACATTGAAAGCAGATGGCATACCAAAAGCCATAGTGCGGCTAATTGAGAGTATATACACGGGCACAAAGGCTATAAAAGTAGTTATTACCTGGGGACCCCAGGCTATTATGTTCATAAAGATTTGGCGGAATGACAGGCTGAGCGCGGCCCAGTAAAGTAGTTACAGCTGATGGTATAACAGAGATTTTTTCCCGATCCATGACTCAATTAGTGCCGAAGGCACAAAAGAGTCAAGGACAAGGGTTAGCGAACGAGGTTTTTTTTGTATATGCAGTAGCTTTGCGACCGTGCGTGGTTGCGACCGTACGTACATGCCCTCGCGCACTGTTATTGCCCACGTGACTACCTGCGCAAAGTTATTTTGCGCAATAATCTGAATTAAATAATTGTTGGCGCGCGGCGCTGAACTGACCAAGTACATTGTTAATTTCACCATGTACATATCCCACTAGGCACTAATTGATAGCATACTATTATTATTTTAAGTAATCACTATTACTATTTTGCACAGATCCGTGTCGGGTGTCTGGTTGCATAAACAATAAGCATATGGTTACATAAAAATATACACGATTTTCAAATTCAATGACAATTATATTAACTTGCAGGCTAGGTGGCGCTCGGCCTGTCACTCCGCCATATCTGCATTTTACTATATATAAAGCGAGACGATATATATGGATGGATCCGTGCCATTTTACTGACACCACGGCATCAACTTTAACACGACTTTCCGCAAAAACCGTAAAAGATATACAACTGAAACTTTTTTGACTGGGTCAAATGCCTTTTTTTTATTAAATACTTTTCAAATTTTACAGAGTACAGCAATAGATGAATATAAAATAGAATCGTTCAAAATATCGCCCCCATCTGTAAAATATGATTGGGCACCCAAACACGGTAAACACATAGTGAACTATGTCCGCAGTAACTTGGACCCATTGGCCTTCAAATCAGCACGAAAAATAAAATATTGGCCAAGGAATAAGAATTTTAGTACCCAAAATTTGGACCCCCAAGTGGTGTCAAAAACGCAAATTAAATAGATACTAATTATTTTAGTCTCTTGAGTCTTGACACCACTTTAGGGTTATAGGATTACACAGGATTACACAGGATTAAAATTAAATTATAGATCCATTATCATGGACCGTCATAATTGTACAGAGATTAATGAAAACATTCATCTTTCCTTGAAGTCAGGGCCAGGGTTATCCTTAAATCTTAATTATGACTAATTCGCGAGGTTATAAGACGGGTTCCTGCTAGTGCTTATAAACAGTAAAAACTGGGGTCCCCAGGTTGTACTTGTATGGAATATGATAAAATATGCCATCACGGATTGGGAAATTGAGCGGCCATCCACAAAAAAAAGCGGCCCCGCATTTCTTGTTGATATCCTGGCTGGAGTACTGCAAGGAGACACTCTGGCCCCGTACAGTACTTGTTCAATATCGTTATTGACTATATTATGACAGTGACTATAGACGATGATGACTCGTACTCTAGGTTCACTCTCAGGCCTGCACGGAGTAGAAGGATTGGTGCCGAGAAGATTGCAGACATCAAGTTTGCAGATGATGTTGCCCTTATTATCACTAATACCATTATCACTGATACCATTTTTTTTGTATATGCAGTAGCTTTGCGACCGTGCGTGGCTGCGACCGTACGTACGTGCCAATATTGTTATTGAAGGGGCAAAACTACTCCTGGACAGGCTTGAGAAAGCAGCACTGAGTGTGGGGCTAGCCAAGAACGACACTAAAACTAAGTTCATGACTCTGAACATGACAGAGGAGGCGAGTAGTCTTGAAAGCTGTTCTGGAAACCAGCTGGAAAAGGTGACAGACTTTGTATACCTTGGAGCATGGATAGCAACAACAGAGAGGGACCTGCGGGTCAGAAAAGCTAAGGCTTGGTCAGCCTGCCACATTCCACAAGCTTAAGAAGATGTGGAAGTCTAACCTTAGAAGAGGACTAAAGATCCGTCTATTTGTTGTTACTGTGGAGTCAATACGTCTATATGGTTCTGAAACGTGGACGTTAACAGACCAATTGAAGAAACGCATTGATGGCTGCTCAGTGGCGTAACTTTGCCTGTTGGCCCCCCGCTCAGTGACAAAAAGCGCCCCCCTAAAATTTTTTGTGTCCCTAAAAATAAAAAATAAAAAAAAAAAAGGTCGGGTACTTTTTTTTCGCCCCCTAAGGCTTTTTGCGCCCCCTGAAGCAAAAAAGGGTACCCCAAATATTTTTTTCGCGTCGACTGAACGCTAAATTGGACAGGGAAATACACAAACAAGGCGTATTTTCAGTGAAAGGGCCTAAAATTCAGGAAAATTGCGCCCCCCTTATACGGCGCCCCCCCGCACAGCGGGGTCTGCGGGGCCCTAAGTTACGCCACTGTGGCTGCTACACTAGAATGCTAAGGATGGCACTAAATGTGGACTGGAAACAGCGCAAAACCAACAAAGAAGTCTATGACAACCTACCGAGAGCAACCATGAAGATCCAAAAGCGCAGGATGCAACTATAAGCAGGCCATATCCACCGGCACTCAGAACTAGTCGCAAACCGCTCGCTACTTTGTGAACCAAATCTGGAGAAATGGGCGGACTTATGGCGGATAGAGTTTGCAGCGCATCAATCAATACTCGGACGCTGAAGCCGCATTGTACTTGTATCACCCGTTAAAAGCCGCATTAAGTCAGTCAAGAGAAGTGCGATGATCACGTGACTAAAGAACTTTTAACGTGCTTTGTTTGTAGAAAATTCTTCTATAAGTTTCTAAATAATCTTTTATAATATAAGTTGAGATTTTTGAATGGATTTTATGTGGACTTAATACTAATACTATTAGTATTAAGTCCACTTATAAAATCCACTTAAAATGATGAATTATGAAACTATTAGTAATAGTTTCATAATTCATCATTTTAAGTGGATTTTATAGGTTGGCGCGCGTTATATGAACTAGCAGGAACCCGTATGCGTATAACCCTAAAACGGTGTCAAGACTCAAGAGACTAAAATAATTATTACCTATTTAATTCGCGTTTTTGACACCACTTGGGGGTCCAAATTTTGGGCTCTAGAACTCCTTTTCCTTGGCTAATTTTTATTTTTTCATGCTGATTTGAAGGCCAATAAAGCATTTGACCCAGTCAAAAAAGTTTCAGTTGTATATCTTTTACGGTTTTTGCGGAAAGTCGCGTTAAAGTTGATGCAGTGGAGACAGTAAAATGGCACGGATCCATATACATATATATATAGGAGTACAGCAACGAAATATATATATATATATCGTCTCGCTTTATATATAGTAAGATATCTCCACCCTTCTACCAAAACACAAAAGCACATTTAATTTGATACATATGAAATATGTCTATAACTTGCTCGATTCTGCATTAAGTTGACGTAAACTGACCAATTTTGAACGGGAAATTGTTTAAAATTATTTTCGAGGCATATTGACAAAACTAAAATTTAAAAGCTACTCACGCTATTGTGCTTTTTCACGGAGAAATTAGACAGAAGCGTTTTTAGCGTTAACAAAATAGTAATACTGAAAACTCGTGGCTCCTTATGCCATATTGGTATAAATATAACTTATAATTATATTGCATAAGTAAAGGATCAGCCGTCAAAGAAAAATCCATACATTTTACAGTATGGAGATAGATGATTTGATATATTCCTCGAATGAGTGGTAATAATATTAGTAACTCAAACCAGAAAGAATTATCTCAATCAGACACTCAGTGACTGCAGAGCTATAAAGGCCAAAGTATGTACACTGACTTTTAGCCCATCTGTAATTAAAAATTAGAAACTGTAAGATTGCTATTGGACACGCACTTCAATATTTCCTCCATCAAGAGAGTGTCTCCCTCGTTTAGCTGAAACCACCGTCCACGTCGAAAACAGAACTTGAAAAGAAAGGCTTCTGGTTGAGTTTTGAGATTACCTGGGGACCCCAGGCTATAATGTTCATAAAGAGAGATTCGGCGGAATCACTGGCTGAACGCCGCCCAGTAATCTTGAGAATGAGATCAACCGACGAAGTACCAATGATGCACTCGGACTAGGGCGTATTATTCGTTCCACCTCAAATCTTTGAGTTTGGTAAGAAGTGCTCAAGTAGAACGGACTCGACGATCATTCCTTTGGGGGACTCCTAAGATTAGGAACGCAAATCATATGGACAATGGACATGGTGGACGCGGAGCATTGGGTAATCGACGGTACCTTCAAATTCTTACCTTATTTCTTCTGCACCAGATTGGCTGCCATTGTTGCAACATAAACAATAAAGATCGAGTATTTGATTTTGTTCGGTATTGCGAAATACTAAAATGGCCCGCTGCCACGTGTCTCAATTTTTCCCAAACAAATAAGGAAATGATATTAATTTGAATAACCGCGTCCGCAAATGCAAAATGATACCGAGAATGAAATCGGTCGCTCGCTTTTCCCATTCATTCACGGCTTACTCGGACACGGGCTTATTATTCGTGACACCTCAAATCTTTAAGTTTGTCAGAACGGACTCGACGATCATTCCATTTCCTTTGGGGACTCATAAGAACGCAAATCATATGGACATGGTGGACGCGGAGTATTGGGTAATCGACGGCACCTTCAAATCTGAACATTTAATTTCATATTTAAATTCCATCAGGTTGGTTGCCACTTGCCATACATTGTTTTGACCATTGTTAATGATCTGGCCCGGCGCGCGCTACTTCGTAGCACGTGCCATCGAAAAGAAAACCAAAAGCGGCGCGCGCTACTTCGAAGAAATTTAGACGAACGTATAAACGTACATCCGTCAAGCCATTGTTGCGACATAAACAACAAAGATCGAGTTATACTTGTTCGGTATTGCGAAATACTTTGGTAATGGTATTTTCACTGTTTGGTAGTAATAATGATATTGAGTAATTTTGTATTACTATTAGTAGTTGTACAGCAATACTAATGGGACTACTGCAGACCCTCTACCGGCCAAACCTTGTTAACAAAGCCGCAGTCAAGGTACGGTGAACGGTAGTTAAAAGCGCTTAAGGGACATAAATCAAAGTGGTATAGCAACATCATGTAGTGGACATCTTGAGAAATGAGTTCTAGGTAGAATGTAAGGTTGCTCCTTCATAAATCGTCTTTTTCTCCGATAATAAGTTGACATCAAGTCTTGAAAATTATTCGAGAAGAATCTCGAATAATTTAGTTTAATTACAGCGTCCCATATGGCTATCTAAACTGCAAACCCTATCCAATTCCATTGCTGAACACGGCCTTTATCTTTTCCGACGAGTGGGATCATCAATAACGAGGTCTGGTGACATCCTCTGGATCAGGCCGAGGTCTATAAGTGTTATCGGGATTACTTCTGTAGTAGTTGTACAGCAATAAAATGATGTCACCATTTTACCTAGTCACACAGACATCGAACGCTGTAAGAAGATGATGCGATCAAACCGCGTTAATTTGTTTTACTTTTATTCATAGAAAAATATAATAGGGATCTTTCATATTGTGTTCCATACATGGAGCGCTTTTTCACGCCACTGCTGACTGCTTTATACTATTACGATAGACACTATCTTACAAAATAAGAAACAGAGGGAGAAATGCTGTTGTGGGACGAGGAGAGCGTTCCCCTCCAAAGGAAAGAGGTTGAACTAAATATTATGTTACTAATTAAATTATCATTCAATTTCCGTATCTGGTTTGGAATTTGGCTGTCTTAAATCTTAATAGATTCTATCAGCCTATCAAAAAGGAAGTAAGTATTTTGAATTTGATAATTACAGTTACAAAGCAACAATTAACATTTAGCCTAAGAATTGAGATTCAACATATTGATGTCTTCTGTTTCATAGAGTGGGTTATATGACTGTGTGACATTATCATATCCTCCGGATTAGCCATAATCATATTAAGTTATTATGCTATTGAGTCTCGTTTGATGATTCTTTCAAACAAAATTCTGTAAAAACCTTGATTCAGTGATCACGATGCTAACAAGGTTAGTAGATACTAAGATACGTACTATCACGACTCTTACTAAAACTGGTAGGTATAAAGCCTAAACTACATATTCTCTGTAAGTTTATATAGCTTTATAATTAATATCTGTTTAATTAAAAAATTAAATTTTGAAAACTGATTGAGTTGTTACAATTTTAATGAAATCAATTCCGCGAATATCGCGAACCAAGATACGGGCAATTACTTTTTGTGGTCTTTTCGCCTTCGACTTACGACTTAGGGCGGCTTCAACGTCCGAACAGAGATAGTTTTTTTCTTCAAATCTGTCTATCCAGCATGAGTTTGTTAATCTCCTTGCTGTCGTCAAGCACCGTGTCCTTCCGAAAGATGTCAATATATGTGAGGTGTGGTCTTCCCCTTCGACGATGTCCTTGAAGGGGTTCCCAGAAGAGAAGTTGATGACTCAGAAGTTCTTCATGTCTGGCTAAATGACCTGCGAGTCTCAGTATCCACATTTAAATTGATTAAAGTTAAACCCATGAATTTTAAAGAAATCTATATTGGAAAAATCACTGTGAAAGTATTGCTAGGATTCCATCGAAAAACCACGTAGAAAAGTATTCTACATTAAATTTAATGAAGCAAAATGACAAAAAGAACACCAGAACTAAAAGTTTAAGTATATACGAATATAGTGCCCCCAATTCTCTCGAAGTGACTTGAGCGTAACAAAAGCGTGGCAATCTGTAAAACTTGATTTAATTGATAATTGATAATGCAAGCCTCGATCACGCGTGTAGTGCATCACTCCTGATGCTTGAAGGATAATGTACTCTAAATATCTTAATAATTTCTTCTAGTCTAAATGACCCGAGGCAAATAACTGCGAAATAGAAGTTGTACTTCGCTTTAAGGGCGGTGACTAATTCTCGAACTTGAGTCATATAAATCGGTATAAATAACGGGGTCCGGACTCTACGGCGTAACTGTAAGACTCTACGGCTCTATTAGGGTTGGAGTCTTACGCCGTAGAGTCCCGGACCGGCCGGACCCATAAATAACATATAATTATTTACTGGGCCGCGCTCAGCCTGTCATTCCGCCTAATCTTTAGTGATTAGTCATTGGTCAAAAATTCAGTAAAAACTGTAACATTTTGGTAAAGGAAACGGCAGAAAAGCTTCTATTCAATTTCAAAAATACTTAAAAATATTTCCTTCTATTTTGGTGATTTTCCGTGTATCAAAGCTTTCTTTGGTAATTTAGCTTTCAGTAACTCAATCGTGTGCCATACACAGTGAGCCCATTAAAAAATCTTACGTACGAGAGATACTGATAGGACGGCGTAAATTTTGTTTTTAAGCTTTTTCAAAATTTGATAAATTACTGCACATGTAAAAATTGGGTATGAATCTGATCTAAATCAGTGTATTTTTTGGACAATGGACGCTGATTCCGAATCACCCCTATGACGTAGGGTAAAAATGCTTCCCTGGAGAGTTAATATGGACAAAAAACCGTTTTGGTCACGTGACAGGCTAGTAAAACATGAATTCGATTGTTTAGGGCTCGGGTTAGGGTTAGGGTTGTGGTAAGAGTTATGGATAGCTTCGGTGTTATGGTTAGGGTTGGGATTAGGGTTTCCGTTTATGTAAAACCGTTTTGTACGGCTGCAAAACCATAAAAACCAGAGTCACGTGAAATTTTTGGGCGAGCAAATTAGTAAAAGCCAAAAATTCCTTATTGTTGACTAATTTTGACAAAACAACCATTTTATCAGCTCCATCAGTCAACTCTAAAGCATGATTAGTCTAGTTACCCTCGTGTTACCCTAGTTACCCTAGTTACCCTAGTCTTACCCTAGTTACCCTCGTGTTACCCTAGTTACCCTAGTCTTACCCTAGTTACCCTCGTGTTACCCTAGTTACCCTCGTGTTACCCTAGTTACCCTCGTGTTACCCTAGTTACCCTAGTCTTACCCTAGTTACCCTAGTCTTACCCTAATTACCCTCGTGTTACCCTCGTGTTACCCTAGTTACCCTCGTGTTACCCTAGTTACCCTAGTCTTACCCTAGTTACCCTAGTCTTACCCTAGTTACCCTCGTGTTACCCTAGTTACCCTCGTGTTACCCTAGTTACCCTCGTGTTACCCTAGTTACCCTAGTTACCCTCGTTGCCCTCGTGACCTGTCTTTAACTGCTCTAACTGACAGGGCAAACGAGATCGTGACGAAAACAGTCAAGTTGGTGCGGGGTCCTCAGGGATATGGCATGTACTTGCGAGAGGTAAGTTGGTGCGGGGTCCTCAGGGATATGGCATGTACCTGCGAGAGGTAAGTTGGTGCGGGGTCCTCAGGGATATGGCATGTACTTGCGAGAGGTAAGTTGGTGCGGGGTCCTCAGGGATATGGTATGTACTTGCGAGAGGTAAGTTGGTGCGGGGTCCTCAGGGATATGACATGTACTTGCGAGAGGTAAGTTGGTGCGGGGTCCTCAGGGATATGACATGTACTTGCGAGAGGTAAGTTGGTGCGGGGTCCTCAGGGATATGACATGTACTTGCGAGAGGTAAGTTGGTGCGGGGTCCTCAGGGATATGACATGTACTTGCGAGAGGTAAGTTGGTGCGGGGTCCTCAGGGATATGACATGTACTTGTGAGAGGTAAGTTGGTGCGGGGTCCTCAGGGATATGGTATGTACTTGCGAGAGGTAAGTTGGTGCGGGGTCCTCAGGGATATGGTATGTACTTGCGAGAGGTAAGTTGGTGCGGGGTCCTCAGGGATATGACATGTACTTGCGAGAGGTAAGTTGGTGCGGGGTCCTCAGGGATATGGCATGTACTTGCGAGAGGTAAGTTGGTGCGGGGTCCTCAGGGATATGGCATGTACTTGCGAGAGGTAAGTTGGTGCGGGGTCCTCAGGGATATGACATGTACTTGCGAGAGGTAAGTTGGTGCGGGGTCCTCAGGGATATGACATGTACTTGCGAGAGGTAAGTTGGTGCGGGGTCCTCAGGGATATGGCATGTACTTGCGAGAGGTAAGTTGGTGCGGGGTCCTCAGGGATATGACATGTACTTGCGAGAGGTAAGTTGGTGCGGGGTCCTCAGGGATATGACATGTACTTGCGAGAGGTAAGTTGGTGCGGGGTCCTCAGGGATATGGCATGTACTTGCGAGAGGTAAGTTGGTGCGGGGTCCTCAGGGATATGACATGTACTTGCGAGAGGTAAGTTGGTGCGGGGTCCTCAGGGATATGACATGTACTTGTGAGAGGTAAGTTGGTGCGGGGTCCTCAGGGATATGGCATGTACTTGCGAGAGGTAAGTTGGTGCGGGGTCCTCAGGGATATGGCATGTACTTGCGAGAGGTAAGTTGGTGCGGGGTCCTCAGGGATATGGCATGTACTTGCGAGAGGTAAGTTGGTGCGGGGTCCTCAGGGATATGGCATGTACTTGCGAGAGGTAAGTTGGTGCGGGGTCCTCAGGGATATGGCATGTACTTGCGAGAGGTAAGTTGGTGCGGGGTCCTCAGGGATATGGCATGTACTTGCGAGAGGTAAGTTGGTGCGGGGTCCTCAGGGATATGGCATGTACTTGCGAGAGGTAAGTTGGTGCGGGGTCCTCAGGATATGGCATGTACTTGCGAGAGGTAAGTTGGTGCGGGGTCCTCAGAGATATGGCATGTACTTGCGAGAGGTAAGTTGGTGCGGGGTCCTCAGGGATATGTCATGTACTTGCGAGAGGTAAGTTGGTGCGGGGTCCTCAGGGATATGACATGTACTTGCTAGAGGTAAGTTGGTGCGGGGTACTCAGGGATATGGCATGTACTTGTGAGAGGTAAGTTGGTGCGGGGTCCTCAGGGATATGGCATGTACTTGCGAGAGGTAAGTTGGTGCGGGGTCCTCAGGGATATGACATGTACTTGCTAGAGGTAAGTTGGTGCGGGGTACTCAGGGATATGGCATGTACTTGCGAGAGGTAAGTTGGTGCGGGGTCCTCAGGGATATGGCATGTACTTGCGAGAGGTAAGTTGGTGCGGGGTCCTCAGGGATATGGCATGTACTTGCGAGAGGTAAGTTGGTGCGGGGTCCTCAGGGATATGGCATGTACTTGCGAGAGGTAAGTTGGTGCGGGGTCCTCAGAGATATGGCATGTACTTGCGAGAGGTAAGTTGGTGCGGGGTCCTCAGGGATATGGCATGTACTTGCGAGAGGTAAGTTGGTGCGGGGTCCTCAGGGATATGGCATGTACTTGCTAGAGGTAAGTTGGTGCGGGGTCCTCAGGGATATGGCATGTACTTGCGAGAGGTAAGTTGGTGCGGGGTCCTCAGGGATATGGCATGTACTTGCGAGAGGTAAGTTGGTGCGGGGTCCTCAGGGATATGGCATGTACTTGCGAGAGGTAAGTTGGTGCGGGGTCCTCAGGGATATGGCATGTACTTGCGGGAGGTAAGTTGGTGCGGGGTCCTCAGGGTTATGGCATGTACTTGCGAGAGGTAAGTTGGTGCGGGGTCCTCAGGGATATGACATGTACTTGCGAGAGGTAAGTTGGTGCGGGGTCCTCAGGATATGGCATGTACTTGCGAGAGGTAAGTTGGTGCGGGGTCCTCAGGGATATGGCATGTACTTGCGAGAGGTAAGTTGGTGCGGGGTCCTCAGGGATATGGCATGTACTTGCGAGAGGTAAGTTGGTGCGGGGTCCTCAGGGATATGGCATGTACTTGCGAGAGGTAAGTTGGTGCGGGGTCCTCAGGGATATGGCATGTACTTGCGAGAGGTAAGTTGGTGCGGGGTCCTCAGGGATATGGCATGTACTTGCGAGAGGTAAGTTGGTGCGGGGTCCTCAGGGATATGGCATGTACTTGCGAGAGGTAAGTTGGTGCGGGGTCCTCAGGGATATGGCATGTACTTGCGAGAGGTAAGTTGGTGCGGGGTCCTCAGGGATATGGCATGTACTTGCGAGAGGTAAGTTGGTGCGGGGTCCTCAGGGATATGGCATGTACTTGCGAGAGGTAAGTTGGTGCGGGGTCCTCAGGGATATGGCATGTACTTGCGAGAGGTAAGTTGGTGCGGGGTCCTCAGGGATATGGCATGTACTTGCGAGAGGTAAGTTGGTGCGGGGTCCTCAGGGATATGGCATGTACTTGCGAGAGGTAAGTTGGTGCGGGGTCCTCAGGGATATGACATGTACTTGCGAGAGGTAAGTTGGTGCGGGGTCCTCAGGAATATGGCATGTACTTGCGAGAGGTAAGTTGGTGCGGGGTCCTCAGGATATGGCATGTACTTGCGAGAGGTAAGTTGGTGCGGGGTCCTCAGGGATATGGCATGTACTTGCGAGAGGTAAGTTGGTGCGGGGTCCTCAGGGATATGACATGTACTTGCGAGAGGTAAGTTGGTGCGGGGTCCTCAGGGATATGGCATGTACTTGCGAGAGGTAAGTTGGTGCGGGGTCCTCAGGGATATGGCATGTACTTGTGAGAGGTAAGTTGGTGCGGGGTCCTCAGGGATATGACATGTACTTGCGAGAGGTAAGTTGGTGCGGGGTCCTCAGGGATATGGCATGTACTTGCGAGAGGTAAGTTGGTGTGGGGTCCTCAGGGATATGACATGTACTTGCGAGAGGTAAGTTGGTGCGGGGTCCTCAGGGATATGGCATGTACTTGCGAGAGGTAAGTTGGTGCGGGGTCCTCAGGGATATACCACGAGAGGTAAATACCACTACCAATACAGTACTACAGTAGTAAGTAGTACTATATTAAAGTGGGTTTTTCTATTTTATTTTTGACACGACGTATTGACATTGTTTATATGAAATTTGTGAAACTTTAAAACCAGTGTGCCTTCAGTTTCAATCCTTATTTACATGATATTTGGACACAATCTTTATTTTCAGGCGTGTTCAGTGGATAAAATAGCAAGCTTCGTGCCAACAGAAACCAAACCAAGCACTCAGCTAATAATAGACTGCGATAAAGGAGGTGTTGCTGAAGGAGCAGGGCTACAAGCAGGGGACTTCATCATTGAGGTAAGGGCTACAAGCAGGGGACTTCATCATTGAGGTAAGGGCTACAAGCAGGGGACTTCATCATTGAGGTAAGGGCTACAAGCGGGGGACTTCATCATTGAGGTAAGGGCTACAAGCAGGGGACTTCATCATTGAGGTAAGGGCTACAAGCAGGGGACTTCATCATTGAGGTAAGGGCTACAAGCGGGGGACTTCATCATTGAGGTAAGGGCTACAAGCAGGGGACTTCATCATTGAGGTAAGGGCTACAAGCAGGGGACTTCATCATTGAGGTAAGGGCTACAAGCAGGGGACTTCATCATTGAGGTAAGGGCTACAAGCAGGGGACTTCATCATTGAGGTAAGGGCTACAAGCAGGGGACTTCATCATTGAGGTAAGGGCTACAAGCAGGGGACTTCATCATTGAGGTAAGGGCTACAAGCAGGGGACTTCATCATTGAGGTAAGGGCTACAAGCAGGGGACTTCATCATTGAGGTAAGGGCTACAAGCGGGGGACTTCATCATTGAGGTAAGGGCTACAAGCAGGGGACTTCATCATTGAGGTAAGGGCTACAAGCAGGGGACTTCATCATTGAGGTAAGGGCTACAAGCAGGGGACTTCATCATTGAGGTAAGGGCTACAAGCAGGGGACTTCATCATTGAGGTAAGGGCTACAAGCAGGGGACTTCATCATTGAGGTAAGGGCTACAAGCAGGGGACTTCATCATTGAGGTAAGGGCTACAAGCAGGGGACTTCATCATTGAGGTAAGGGCTACAAGCAGGGGACTTCATCATTGAGGTAAGGGCTACAAGCAGGGGACTTCATCATTGAGGTAAGGGCTACAAGCAGGGGACTTCATCATTGAGGTAAGGGCTACAAGCAGGGGACTTCATCATTGAGGTAAGGCTACAAGCAGGGGACTTCATCATTGAGGTACAAAAATTTAGAGGAAGCTAATTAATTAGAGTTGTTACCCAATTTATTAGACTCTTGCTTTCAGGTAAATAACGAAATGTGCGCAGTTGCAAAACAATTCAGGCCTGTTTTGCCTGTTGTATTTTATACCCCAAATATTGCGTCGACCTAACGTTCAACTTCAACTTCAAGTGGACGGGATAACAGTGGAGTTACCACCTACGAGTGAAAACTGAGAGGCGCGCCACCTCTCAGTTTTCACTCGTAGGTGGGAACTCCACTGTTACTGGATACACAAATGTGCTGTTTTTCAGGTAAATAACGAGGATGTGCGCAAGAAGCCTCACACAGAGCTACTCCTCTTAGTTGGGTCTTTACAGACTGAAGTTTGTCTGAAAGTTGTCCACGTCCCCAAGTTCAAGATTCTCTCATTCGAAGCTAAGAAGTTCAGAAAGGAGAAGAAAGAGGAACAAAAAGTTTCTGATACTCCGACCGGAGATAAGGTTCGACATTTTAACTGCAGGGTACCCTGTAGTTTTAACTATGTTTTTGTTTTTACAGGAGAAAATAAAGTAAATGTGTAGACTGTAGAACTATAAATATAATAACGTGGGAACAGATCAACTCCTTTAATTAAAACTACATTCTGTTACTATAGAGATAGCAGGAGCTGTTATATAGATCTTATTTACTTACTTGTTATATAGTTATATCCACTAGCGAGCTCTTTTTGTTATATACACCGACAAAACTACAAATGAGGCACAATAACACACTGTCATTTGATATTCCTCGGTGTTTGTGCATGGTTTTAAGACCCGTTGAGAGTTTGTGCATTATAGGTGGTAGTTACTAACAAGTGTCGCCCTCCCACTGTAACGAACCCTGCTGAGGCTCACTCCGATCATCTCACAGTTAACCAGGTTATTATCATCTGCAGCTACTTATCCAGTACTTCTCATCACACAGTGCACACAGTGCAGTCTATTTAGTGCACACAGTGCAGTCTATTTAGTGCACACTGTGCAGTCTATTTAGTGCACACTGTGCAGTATATTTAGTGCACACTGTGCAGTCTATTTAATGCACACTGTGTGCAGTCTATTTAGTGCACACAGTGCAGTCTATTTAGTGCACACAGTGCAGTCTATTTAGTGCACACTGTGCAGTCTATTCAGTGCACACAGTGCAGTCTATTTAGTGCACACTGTGTGCAGTCTATTTAGTGCACACTGTGCAGTATATTTAGTGCACACAGTGCAGTATATTTAGTGCACACTGTGCAGTCTATTTAGTGCACACTGTGTGCAGTCTATTTAGTGCACACAGTACAGTCTATTTATTGCACACTGTGCAGTCTATTTAGTGCACACAGTGCAGTATATTTAGTGCACACTGTGTGCAGTCTATTTAGTGCACACAGAGCAGTCTATTTAGTGCACACAGTGCAGTCTATTTAGTGCACACAGTGCAGTCTATTTAGTGCACACTGTGTGCAGTCTATTTAGTGCACACAGAGCAGTCTATTTAGTGCACACAGTGCAGTCTATTTAGTGCACACTGTGCAGTCTATTCAGTGCACACAGTGCAGTCTATTTAGTGCACACTGTGTGCAGTTTATTTAGTGCACACTGTGCAGTCTATTTAGTGCACACTGTGCAGTCTATTTAGTGCACACAGTGCAGTCTATTTAGTGCACACTGTACAGTCTATTCAGTGCACACAGTGCAGTCTATTTAGTGCACACTGTGCAGTATATTTAGTGCACACTGTGCAGTCTATTTAGTGCACACTGTGCAGTCTATTTAGTGCACACAGTGCAGTCTATTTAGTGCACACTGTGTGCAGTCTATTTAGTGCACGCAGTGCAGTCTATTTAGTGCACACAGAGCAGTCTATTCAGTGCACTCAGTGCAGTCTATTTAGTGCACACTGTGTGCAGTTTATTTAGTGCACACTGTGCAGTATATTTAGTGCACACTGTGCAGTCTATTTAGTGCACACTGTGCAGTCTATTTAGTGCACATAGTGCAGTCTATTTAGTGCACACTGTGTGCAGTCTATTTAGTGCACGCAGTGCAGTCTATTTAGTGCACACAGAGCAGTCTATTCAGTGCACACAGTGCAGTCTATTTAGTGCACACTGTGCAGTCTATTTAGTGCACACAGTGCAGTCTATTTAATGCACACTGTGTGCAGTCTATTTAGTGCACACTGTGTGCAGTCTATTTAGTGCACACAGTGCAGTCTATTTAGTGCACACTGTGTGCAGTATATTTAGTGCACGCAGTGCAGTCTATTTAATGCACACTGTGTGCAGTCTATTTAGTGCACACAGTGCAGTCTATTTAGTGCACACAGAGCAGTCTATTTAGTGCACACAGTGCAGTCTATTTAGTGCACACAGTGCAGTCTATTTAGTGCACACTGTGCAGTGTGCAGTCTATTTAGTGCACACAGTGCAGTCTATTTAGTGCACACAGTGCAGTCTATTTAGTGCACACAGTGCAGTCTATTTAGTGCACACAGTGCAGTCTATTTAGTACACAGCTTTACTCGCAGTGTTCCAACAAGGACGGGGTTCCAAACAATTCTAATTATTTCTTATGAATGATAATCAGCTAAAGTGTAAATGAGGCGCTGACTCTACACTCCGGAGATATAACTACACTACTACAGTATCTGGTGATTAACTCTACACTAATTACAAACATTATACTAATATACTTATAGCAGCTGCTAGTAGAGTATCTGGTGATTAACTCTACACTAATTACACTAATATACTTATAATAGCTGCACAGTGCACCAACTATGGGTAAATACTATTGCGATGTTCTGATTATGTCCAGCAACAATCTATCTGCCAAATATAGACAAACAGCTGAATTGTTATACACATAGAATTGGATCTGATTACAGGGTTAATTGGAGCTGATTACAGGGTTAATTGGAGCTGATTACAGGGTTAATTGGAGCTGATTACAGGGTTAATTGGAGCTGATTACAGGGTTAATTGGAGCTGATTACAGGGTTAATTGGAGCTGATTAAAGGGTTAATTGGATCGTATAACCTGCTGTGTGCATGATCCTCCGTACTATAATTTTGCAGATGGAGCCGTTATCACTTACAGTCCAAACCCTATTGTACAAATTGTAAGGTTATGTCTAATTTGTAAAGGAAGAACACAAATAGCTGTATTATCTCCTCCTCTTTTTAGACAGGTATAATAGCTGTTATCTCCTCCTCTTTTAAGACAGGTATAATAGCTGTTATCTCCTCCTCTTTTTAGACAGGTATAATAGCTGTTATCTCCTCCTCTTTTTAGACAGGTATAATAGCTGTTATCTCCTCCTCTTTTTAGACAGGTATAATAGCTGTTATCTTCTCCTCTTTTTAGACAGGTATAATAGCTGTTATCTTCTCCTCTTTTTAGACAGGTATAATAGCTGTTATCTTCTCCTCTTTTTAGACAGGTATAATAGCTGTTATCTCCTCTTCTTTTTAGACAGGTATAATAGCTGTTATCTCCTCCTCTTTTTAGACAGGTATAATAGCTGTTATCTCCTCCTCTTTTAGACGGGTATAATAGCTGTTATCTCCTCCTCTTTTTAGACAGGTATAATAGCTGTTATCTCCTCCTCTTTTTAGACAGGTATAATAGCTGTTATCTCCTCCTCTTTTTAGACAGGTATAATAGCTGTTATCTCCTCCTCTTTTTAGACAGGTATAATAGCTGTTATCTCCTCCTCTTTTAGACGGGTATAATAGCTGTTATCTCCTCCTCTTTTTAGACAGGTATAATAGCTGTTATCTCCTCCTCTTTTTAGACAGGTATAATAGCTGTTATCTCCTCCTCTTTTAGACAGGTATAATAGCTGTTATCTCCTCCTCTTTTTAGACAGGTATAATAGCTGTTATCTCCTCCTCTTTTTAGACAGGTATAATAGCTGTTATCTCCTCCTCGTTTTAGACAGGTATAATAGCTGTTATCTCCTCCTCTTTTTAGACAGGTATAATAGCTGTTATCTCCTTCTCTTTTTAGACAGGTATAATAACTGTTATCTCCTCCTCTTTTTAGACAGGTATAATAGCTGTTATCTCCTCCTCTTTTTAGACAGGTATAATAGCTGTTATCTCCTCCTCTTTTTAGACAGGTATAATAGCTGTTATCTCCTCCTCTTTTTAGACAGGTATAATAGCTGTTATCTCCTCCTCTTTTTAGACAGGTATAATAGCTGTTATCTCCTCCTCTTTTTAGACAGGTATAATAGCTGTTATCTCCTCCTCTTTTTAGACAGGTATAATAGCTGTTATCTCCTCCTCTTTTTAGACAGGTGCTCCGGGAGGCAGCCCGTCGGCAAGAAGGAGGAGGATAAAAGTGCTGCCAAAGTCGGAGTCAGAGGAAATGAAACCTGATGAGGTGTTTGAAGTATCTGCTGGGGACGATCCTAACAAGAAGAAACCCTTTGCTAATGGTATTAGATATAATATATTATATACCGTTTATAGAAATGATTCTATGTGTTCATTTGAAGTTGAAGATATTGGCAAATTGAAAAAATAGTGTTATCTACATAACCCAACTAATAGCGTTATCTACATAACCCAACTAATAGCGTTATCTACATGTTACCATGGTAACTTATCATATCCCCTTGGTGCAGTACAGGCCCCCGTTAGAATCCTCCCAACAAACTGTGACGCGTCCACAATATGGGAGCAAGCTAAAGCCATGCAAGCGCGGAGGAAGGGGAGTAACCCTTCAGCGGAGCAGGAGGATGATAGTTTCTTACCGGACACTCCGCCAGAGGACAGGGACCCTGATGCTATTATACAAGTGGTGAGAGGGAACTTCTTATTACAGCCCCCCCCCCCCCCCCAGGGACCCTGATGCTATTATACAAGTGGTGAGAGGGAACTACTTATTACAGCCCCCCCCCCCAGGGACCCTGATGCTATTATACAAGTGGTGAGAGGGAACTACTTATTACAGCCCCCCCCCCCCCCCCAGGGACCCTGATGCTATTATACAAGTGGTGAGAGGGAACTTCTTATTACAGCCCCCCCCCCCCCCCCCAGGGACCCTGATGCTATTATACAAGTGGTGAGAGGGAACTACTTATTACAGCCCCCCCCCCCAGGGACCCTGATGCTATTATACAAGTGGTGAGAGGGAACTACTTATTACAGCCCCCCCCCCCCCCCAGGGACCCTGATGCTATTATACAAGTGGTGAGAGGGAACTACTTATTACAGCCCCCCCCCCCCCAGGGACCCTGATGCTATTATACAAGTGGTGAGAGGGAACTACTTTTACAGCCCCCCCCCCCCAGGGACCCTGATGCTATTATACAAGTGGTGAGAGGGAACTACTTATTACAGCCCCCCCCCCCCCAGGGACCCTGATGCTATTATACAAGTGGTGAGAGGGAACTACTTATTACAGCCCCCCCCCCAGGGACCCTGATGCTATTATACAAGTGGTGAGAGGGAACTACTTATTACAGCCCCCCCCCCCAGGGACCCTGATGCTATTATACAAGTGGTGAGAGGGAACTACTTATTACAGCCCCCCCCCCCCCCCCCCCAGGGACCCTGATGCTATTATACAAGTGGTGAGAGGGAACTACTTATTACAGCCCCCCCCCCCCCCCCCCAGGGACCCTGATGCTATTATACAAGTGGTGAGAGGGAACTACTTATTACAGCCCCCCCCCCCCCCCAGGGACCCTGATGCTATTATACAAGTGGTGAGAGGGAACTACTTATTACAGCCCCCCCCCCCCAGGGACCCTGATGCTATTATACAAGTGGTGAGAGGGACTACTTATTACAGCCCCCCCCCCCCCCCCCAGGGACCCTGATGCTATTATACAAGTGGTGAGAGGGAACTACTTATTACAGCCCCCCCCCCCCCAGGGACCCTGATGCTATTATACAAGTGGTGAGAGGGGAACTACTTATTACAGCCCCCCCCCCCCCCCCAGGGACCCTGATGCTATTATACAAGTGGTGAGAGGGAACTACTTATTACAGCCCCCCCCCCCCCCAGGGACCCTGATGCTATTATACAAGTGGTGAGAGGGAACTACTTATTACAGCCCCCCCCCCCCCCCCCAGGGACCCTGATGCTATTATACAAGTGGTGAGAGGGAACTACTTATTACAGCCCCCCCCCCCCAGGGACCCTGATGCTATTATACAAGTGGTGAGAGGGGAACTACTTATTACAGCCCCCCCCCCCCCCCAGGGACCCTGATGCTATTATACAAGTGGTGAGAGGGAACTACTTATTACAGCCCCCCCCCCCCCAGGGACCCTGATGCTATTATACAAGTGGTGAGAGGGAACTACTTATTACAGCCCCCCCCCCCCCCCAGGGACCCTGATGCTATTATACAAGTGGTGAGAGGGAACTACTTATTACAGCCCCCCCCCCCCCCCAGGGACCCTGATGCTATTATACAAGTGGTGAGAGGGAACTACTTATTACAGCCCCCCCCCCCCCCAGGGACCCTGATGCTATTATACAAGTGGTGAGAGGGAACTACTTATTACAGCCCCCCCCCCCCAGGGACCCTGATGCTATTATACAAGTGGTGAGAGGGAACTACTTATTACAGCCCCCCCCCCCCCCCAGGGACCCTGATGCTATTATACAAGTGGTGAGAGGGAACTTCTTATTACAGCCCCCCCCCCCCCCCCCAGGGACCCTGATGCTATTATACAAGTGGTGAGAGGGAACTACTTATTACAGCCCCCCCCCCCCAGGGACCCTGATGCTATTATACAAGTGGTGAGAGGGAACTACTTATTACAGCCCCCCCCCCCCCCAGGGACCCTGATGCTATTATACAAGTGGTGAGAGGGAACTACTTATTACAGCCCCCCCCCCCCCAGGGACCCTGATGCTATTATACAAGTGGTGAGAGGGAACTACTTATTACAGCCCCCCCCCCCCCCCAGGGACCCTGATGCTATTATACAAGTGGTGAGAGGGAACTACTTATTACAGCCCCCCCCCCCCAGGGACCCTGATGCTATTATACAAGTGGTGAGAGGGAACTACTTATTACAGCCCCCCCCCCCCAGGGACCCTGATGCTATTATACAAGTGGTGAGAGGGAACTACTTATTACAGCCCCCCCCCCCCAGGGACCCTGATGCTATTATACAAGTGGTGAGAGGGAACTACTTATTACAGCCCCCCCCCCCCCCCCCCAGGGACCCTGATGCTATTATACAAGTGGTGAGAGGGAACTACTTATTACAGCCCCCCCCCCCCCCAGGGACCCTGATGCTATTATACAAGTGGTGAGAGGGAACTACTTATTACAGCCCCCCCCCCCCCAGGGACCCTGATGCTATTATACAAGTGGTGAGAGGGAACTACTTATTACAGCCCCCCCCCCCCAGGGACCCTGATGCTATTATACAAGTGGTGAGAGGGGACTACTTATTACAGCCCCCCCCCCCCCCCCCCAGGGACCCTGATGCTATTATACAAGTGGTGAGAGGGAACTACTTATTACAGCCCCCCCCCCCCAGGGACCCTGATGCTATTATACAAGTGGTGAGAGGGGACTACTTATTACAGCCCCCCCCCCCCCCCCCCAGGGACCCTGATGCTATTATACAAGTGGTGAGAGGGAACTACTTATTACAGCCCCCCCCCCCCCAGGGACCCTGATGCTATTATACAAGTGGTGAGAGGGAACTACTTATTACAGCCCCCCCCCCCCCCCCAGGGACCCTGATGCTATTATACAAGTGGTGAGAGGGAACTACTTATTACAGCCCCCCCCCCCCAGGGACCCTGATGCTATTATACAAGTGGTGAGAGGGAACTACTTATTACAGCCCCCCCCCCCCCCCCAGGGACCCTGATGCTATTATACAAGTGGTGAGAGGGAACTACTTATTACAGCCCCCCCCCCCCCAGGGACCCTGATGCTATTATACAAGTGGTGAGAGGGAACTACTTATTACAGCCCCCCCCCCCCCCAGGGACCCTGATGCTATTATACAAGTGGTGAGAGGGAACTACTTATTACAGCCCCCCCCCCCCCCCCAGGGACCCTGATGCTATTATACAAGTGGTGAGAGGGAACTACTTATTACAGCCCCCCCCCCCCCCCCAGGGACCCTGATGCTATTATACAAGTGGTGAGAGGGAACTACTTATTACAGCCCCCCCCCCCCAGGGACCCTGATGCTATTATACAAGTGGTGAGAGGGAACTACTTATTACAGCCCCCCCCCCCCCCAGGGACCCTGATGCTATTATACAAGTGGTGAGAGGGAACTACTTATTACAGCCCCCCCCCCCCAGGGACCCTGATGCTATTATACAAGTGGTGAGAGGGAACTACTTATTACAGCCCCCCCCCCAGGGACCCTGATGCTATTATACAAGTGGTGAGAGGGAACTACTTATTACAGCCCCCCCCCCCCCCAGGGACCCTGATGCTATTATACAAGTGGTGAGAGGGAACTACTTATTACAGCCCCCCCCCCAGGGACCCTGATGCTATTATACAAGTGGTGAGAGGGAACTACTTATTACAGCCCCCCCCCCCCCCCCCCAGGGACCCTGATGCTATTATACAAGTGGTGAGAGGGAACTACTTATTACAGCCCCCCCCCCCCCAGGGACCCTGATGCTATTATACAAGTGGTGAGAGGGAACTACTTATTACAGCCCCCCCCCCCCCCCAGGGACCCTGATGCTATTATACAAGTGGTGAGAGGGAACTACTTATTACAGCCCCCCCCCAGGGACCCTGATGCTATTATACAAGTGGTGAGAGGGAACTACTTATTACAGCCCCCCCCCCCCCCAGGGACCCTGATGCTATTATACAAGTGGTGAGAGGGAACTACTTATTACAGCCCCCCCCCCCAGGGACCCTGATGCTATTATACAAGTGGTGAGAGGGAACTACTTATTACAGCCCCCCCCCCCCCCAGGGACCCTGATGCTATTATACAAGTGGTGAGAGGGAACTACTTATTACAGCCCCCCCCCCCCCAGGGACCCTGATGCTATTATACAAGTGGTGAGAGGGAACTACTTATTACAGCCCCCCCCCCCCCCCCCCCCAGGGACCCTGATGCTATTATACAAGTGGTGAGAGGGAACTACTTATTACAGCCCCCCCCCCCCCCAGGGACCCTGATGCTATTATACAAGTGGTGAGAGGGAACTACTTATTACAGCCCCCCCCCCCCCCCCCCCAGGGACCCTGATGCTATTATACAAGTGGTGAGAGGGAACTACTTATTACAGCCCCCCCCCCCCCCCCCCAGGGACCCTGATGCTATTATACAAGTGGTGAGAGGGAACTACTTATTACAGCCCCCCCCCCCCCCCAGGGACCCTGATGCTATTATACAAGTGGTGAGAGGGAACTACTTATTACAGCCCCCCCCCCCCCCCCCCCCCAGGGACCCTGATGCTATTATACAAGTGGTGAGAGAGAACTACTTATTACAGCCCCCCCCCCCCCCCCAGGGACCCTGATGCTATTATACAAGTGGTGAGAGGGAACTACTTATTCCGCCCCCCCCCCTGATTATAATAATAATAATTATAATCTAAGGAGTATGTTATATTAACACCCTGTATTTCAGTGTCGAGATCACCCTTATAAATGGGATGTGTACCAGACAGGGGTCTGGGTTAAAAGTTTCGGACTCCCAGACGTAGCAGAAGTGTTCGAACACCATGATATCAAGGGAGAGCATCTCAAATACATCAGGTACCTTTCAAAATATATTAATATTATATATATTAGAATATAGGTTTTTTTCCAATTTTGACCAGGGGATATACTTTAATATACTTAAATATGGTTGCCTCCCCCCACCCCCCTCCCCGTGTAATAAAAAAGCAACGAGTTACAAAGTAATTAGCAAAGTAATTAGCAAAGTAATTTACAAAGTAATTGGCAAAGTGATTAACAAAATAATTAGCAAAGTAATTAACAAAGTAATTAACAAACTAATTAACAAACTAATTAACAAACTAATTAACAAACTAATTAACAAACTAATTAACAAACTAATTAACAAACTAATTAACAAACTAATTAACAAACTAATTAACAAACTAATTACCAAACTAATTAACAAACTAATTAACAAACTAATTACCTGGCAGCACGGAGGACCTGCGGGGTATAGGTATAACTGACGAGGGGAGTCTAACCCGAATAGCGAAGGAAATTACCAGACTTCTGACGAAATACGACAGCACTGGGCACGTGTAAGCTCGCACTGGGCACGTGTAAGCTCGCACTGGGCACGTGTAAGCTCGCACTGGGCACGTGTAAGCTCGCACTGGGCACGTGTAAGCTCGCACTGGGCACGTGTAAGCTCGCACTGGGCACGTGTAAGCTCGCACTGGGCACGTACGTAAGCTTGCACTGGGCACGAGTAAGCTCGCACTGGGCTCGCAGTGATAATTTTATGTTTTAGTGGAGGACCATGAATTTTAAGCTTACATTCTTTCAGGGTTTTTTAATTTTAAGCTTGAAAATACATTATATATATTGTACATAATATATTAAGAATTTGCAGAATTGTGCAAGAGGGCAGTAGTATTTGCATTGTGAAGAGGTATGAGTAACATGTTAAGCTATAAAGTCGTGATCCCAATAATCACATCCTTCTCGCATTCAAGTTGTGTTTTTGCAGAAAACTTGGTACATTTTTGCATTTTAGCAGAAAAAGTAGTACACGTTGATATATGTACATTTTATTTGATGTATGAAGTTTATTTTCGGTAAAAATTGTAAATAATACAATCAATTTACGCTAAAAGTAAAACGAATAAAAACTTGTAGTCAAAATATAATTGTACATGTTTCAATACGATAGCCATCTATCTACACAGTAAATTGCGAAGGAAGGGAAACCAAGAAAGTCAAACAACTTTAGATTAATTAAATCTCATTTTTAGCAGAAATAATTATGCAGCCCACGTATAATGTTCAAAAAGTAAGGGACGACGTAATTAAGGGACGACGTAATTAAGGGACGACGTAATTAAGGGACGACGTAATTAAGGGACGACGTAATTAAGGGACGACGTAATTAAGGGACGACGTAATTAAGGGACGACGTAATTAAGGGACGACGTAATTAAGGGACGACGTAATTAAGGGACGACGTAATTAAGGGACGACGTAATTAAGGGACGACGTAATTAAGGGACGGTGTAATTAAGGGACGACATAATTAAGGGACGACGTAATTAAGGGACGACGTAATTAAGGGACGACGTAATTAAGGGACGATTTGAACGGGAAATGGTCGGGACAGGTTCCACTCAGTAACCGCAATTTAAGCCCATTTGGAGGTCTTTACAGTGTTCAAATGCATCGATGTAAAAAGTGGCAAGAAAGTGGCAAGAAAGTGGTAACTGATACTTTGGGAAATCTCTGGGATGACAGTAGTGTATACTATATACCTCTGACTCATGAGACTTGTCCCGACCATTTCCCGCTGAAGTCGCTTTGGTCCAAATAATTTCCGACAACATGCAGCTAAAATGATCTATATTAAACTCAGTTCATAATATTACTCTATAGTCATTTTATTCTGATATATGGAAGAAAAGAATGTCCTCGGAAAAAGTTTGTAAGTGAGGAAGGGGTTGAGTTATAGTGATATTATATATCACGCACTATTGTATTGATGTAATAATGAGGTATGGCTGCAGTTCCTTTAAATTACAAACCGTTCAGATCCATTATTTCCTCCTCATCGTCCAGATCACTGATAACAGAATCAGATAACTCCTCCTCCTCCTCCTCCTCACTACTGGTGCTCTCTTCATATTGACCCAGAGAGCTGAGAGGAGTTGGAGGGAAGAGACCTGAGAACTCCTCTACCTGCTCCATTCTCAGGAACATTAAACACACCTGCCAAGGAAGAGAAGGGTCAAACACTCAACTAAAGTGTGAACATTGTAGCATATTTACTGGGACAGTGAACAGCATGCAAGGTAAGTTTACCTTACAGTGAACAGCATGCAAATTGCAAGGTAACTTACCTTGACGATGTCTCTGACATATCCGTCGTACTTGTGGGACCGACCAAAAACCAACTTCCTTAGTGCTATGTCTTTTGTCTTCGGATGTCGTATCACTCTACTACTGCAGCACATACATGTTAGATTGAAATCGTGGAATCTCTGAACGACAGTCAAATTAACATGATAACGTAGCTTTCAAATTTGATCAATTGCGCGCGTGATTTACAAGAACGGTTACACGATTTGTATACTAAAATGTTTTCGCGGCGTACGTTTATAGTACAAGGAATTAATAGTGGCCACTAGAAGGGATCCAATTTCATTAGTGAAATCTCATTTTATTTTTCTGCCCTAAACTAATGAAGTCTTTCTTGACGTTAACCACATTCAACGTGAAATTAAGTTTTTTCATTAAAGTAGCAACCCAAAGTTAATGAGATAGGTCGGGTTTACTAGTAGAGCTCAGGCTTGTGAATGTCATGAGGGCCACCGACAGAGGATATACTTAGAGGATAATAAAGATACCTACGGTTGCCATGACTACAGCTAAATATATCAGGACACCTCATACACTGGTGTGTCAGTTCTCACGGCCTGTGTTTGCTTATTACTCTAGTAGCAGGGAGGGGTCGGTATGTTACCTACCTACGTGTAGGTATATAAGCTTATTGGGAATACTTGAACTGATAAGTTCAAGTATTCAAGTGTTAAGGTCACTGGTGAGCGGTCTCAGGTGTGGTATTTGCACTGACCTCTGTAGAGTATGGAGTAGTAAGCGTAGAGTAAGAGTGAAGGAGTGGTGTAGAGGTAGAGGCCCTGTGTAGCCAGTGTCTAGTGAGTGCTCCTTTATTGCAGTGTTAACAAGTGCTACACAGTCCTCCAGAGTTAGGTGCAGTGAGTGCAGCATTCGTAACTCACTCAGCAGCACTACTGTGCTGTGTAGTGTAGTGGAGTCCTGTAGTGGAGAACAACTAATTAACAACTAATTAGCAACTAATTAACAACTAATTAACAACTTATTAAGAACTAATTAGCAACTAATTAACAACTAAATAACAACTAATTAACAACTAATTAACAACTAATTAACAACTAATTAACAACTAATTAACAACTAATTAACAACTGATTAACACCTAATTACCGTCTTATTAACAACTAATTAACAACTAATTAACAACTAATTAACAACTGATTAACAACTAATTAACAACTAATTAACAACTAATTAACAACTAATTAACAACTAATTAACAACTTATTAACAACTAATTAACAACTAATTAACAACTAATTAACAAATAATTAACAACTAATTAACAACTAATTAACAACTAATTAACAACTAATTAACAACTAATTAACAACTAATTAACACCTAATTACCGTCTTATTAACAACTAATTAACAACTAATTAACAACTAATTAACAACTTATTAACAACTAATTAACAACTAATTAACAAACTAATTAACAAAGTAATTAACAACTAATTAACAAACCGTTAAATGAGCTAATTGACTGAAAGGTTGCCAGGTAGACTTGCCACTGCACATCAACCAACGCTCATCTAGCTTCTGAGATACAGTTGCTTATATTAGATCAGATACTGTGGTTAACATTATTTTAATTTAATCCAGTACCAATTACCATGCAGACATTGTTTGAAGTTTTGAATCATCTTACACTACGTAAGCTAAAGATTGTGTGAATTGTTTGATTATTGAGTACCCGGCAACTACCTGTACTTACAGTAGAGAATAGCATGGTACCCGGCCACTACCTGTACTTACAGTAGAGAATAGCATGGTACCCGGCCACTACCTGTACTTACAGTAGAGAATAGCATGGTACCCGGCCACTACCTGTACTTACAGTAGAGAATAGCATGGTACCCGGCCACTACCTGTACTTACAGTAGAGAATAGCATGGTACTACCTGTACTTACAGTAGAGAATAGCATGGTACCCGGCCACTACCTGTACTTACAGTAGAGAATAGCATGGTACCCGGCCACTACCTGTACTTACAGTAGAGAATGGCATGGTACCCGGCCACTACCTGTACTTACAGTAGAGAATAGCATGGTACTACCTGTACTTACAGTAGAGAATAGCATGGTACCCGGCCACTACCTGTACTTACAGTAGAGAATAGCATGGTACCCGGCCACTACCTGTACTTACAGTAGAGAATAGCATGGTACCCGGCCACTACCTGTACTTACAGTAGAGAATAGCATGGTACCCGGCCACTACCTGTACTTACAGTAGAGAATAGCATGGTACCCGGCCACTACCTGTACTTACAGTAGAGAATAGCATGGTACCCGGCCACTACCTGTACTTACAGTAGAGAATAGCATGGTACCCGGCCACTACCTGTACTTACAGTAGAGAATAGCATGGTACCCGGCCACTACCTGTACTTACAGTAGAGAATAGCATGGTACTACCTGTACTTACAGTAGAGAATAGCATGGTACCCGGCCACTACCTGTACTTACAGTAGAGAATAGCATGGTACCCGGCCACTACCTGTACTTACAGTAGAGAATAGCATGGTACCCGGCCACTACCTGTACTTACAGTAGAGAATAGCATGGTACTACCTGTACTTACAGTAGAGAATAGCATGGTACCCGGCCACTACCTGTACTTACAGTAGAGAATAGCATGGTACCCGGCCACTACCTGTACTTACAGTAGAGAATAGCATGGTACCCGGCCACTACCTGTACTTACAGTAGAGAATAGCATGGTACCCGGCCACTACCTGTACTTACAGTAGAGAATAGCATGGTACTACCTGTACTTACAGTAGAGAATAGCATGGTACCCGGCCACTACCTGTACTTACAGTAGAGAATAGCATGGTACCCGGCCACTACCTGTACTTACAGTAGAGAATAGCATGGTACCCGGCCACTACCTGTACTTACAGTAGAGAATAGCATGGTACCCGGCCACTACCTGTACTTACAGTAGAGAATAGCATGGTACTACCTGTACTTACAGTAGAGAATAGCATGGTACCCGGCCACTACCTGTACTTACAGTAGAGAATAGCATGGTACCCGGCCACTACCTGTACTTACAGTAGAGAATAGCATGGTACCCGGCCACTACCTGTACTTACAGTAGAGAATAGCATGGTACCCGGCCACTACCTGTACTTAAAGTAGAGAATAGCATGGTACCCGGCCACTACCTGTACTTACAGTAGAGAATAGCATGGTACCCGGCCACTACCTGTACTTACAGTAGAGAATAGCATGGTACCCGGCCACTACCTGTACTTACAGTAGAGAATAGCATGGTACTACCTGTACTTACAGTAGAGAATAGCATGGTACTACCTGTACTTACAGTAGAGAATAGCATGGTACTACCTGTACTTACAGTAGAGAATAGCATGGTACTACCTGTACTTACAGTAGAGAATAGCATGGTACTACCTGTACTTACAGTAGAGAATAGCATGGTACTACCTGTACTTACAGTAGAGAATAGCATGGTACTACCTGTACTTACAGTAGAGAATAGCATGGTACTACCTGTACTTACAGTAGAGAATAGCATGGTACTACCTGTACTTACAGTAGAGAATAGCATGGTACTACCTGTACTTACAGTAGAGAATAGCATGGTACTACCTGTACTTACAGTAGAGAATAGCATGGTACCCGGCCACTACCTGTACTTACAGTAGAGAATAGCATGGTACCCGGCCACTACCTGTACTTACAGTAGAGAATAGCATGGTACCCGGCCACTACCTGTACTTACAGTAGAGAATAGCATGGTACCCGGCCACTACCTGTACTTACAGTAGAGAATAGCATGGTACCCGGCCACAACCTGTACTTACAGTAGAGAATAGCATGGTACCCGGCCACTACCTGTACTTACAGTAGAGAATAGCATGGTACCCGGCCACTACCTGTACTTACAGTAGAGAATAGCATGGTACCCGGCCACTACCTGTACTTACAGTAGAGAATAGCATGGTATGAGCAGCTGTCATAGTGACAGGAACTAGTTTGTTATCTACATTCTTAGTCGTCATGGCAACTACAGGGCACAGATGCAGGGTATACCCATTAACTCCAACAACCTAGGTTAGGGATTGTAATATTTGAAAACAAGTTCTATATTATAATATCATAGAGAATTATATCAAAAGATACATAAATTAAAAGCCATTAATTTGAGAAATTACCAGATAAAGATAACTGGTAAAGAAAACTGTTTCTTATTTAAACAAATGGTATCCACTAAGTACTAACAGAACTACAAATTAGATGACTAAAGACACCTGGAACTGGGTGCTCTGGTTACAAACTAAGTGGGGGAGATACTACTAGTGGGGTAAGCTACTGTAACCCCCCCCCCCCTAACCAATAACTTGCAGCTCTAACTCTAACCCTCCCCCGGCCCTATCAAGACTCTAACCTCTATGTAAGTGTCACATCTGAAGACAGAGAGATTAGGAAGAGTTAGTTTGACAAGGCAGGTAACTTGCTTTAACAATGTGGAGGACTCTATGGTGTTGTAGTCCTTGTCTCTCACTAAGTAGTGACCTCCCACGTGTGTTTTTAAAACCTGGATAATTACTGATTACCGCAAACAAACTCCCATTATTAAGCAGTACAATACAGTATAATAAATTATCATTTTCACAAAAACCATTTCGGAGGTGCAACATGGAGTTTCCTCTGCAGTGTGATTGCACATTGCCAACATGGTGGCACAACGGTAGCACCAGGCTAACACCATGGTAACACCATGGTGTTATATGCGGAGTACAAGTAGTCCCTCCCTTACCTGTGTGTCTGATTGCTTGACAGGACAGAGCAGTGTTACAATGTTTGTATTGTACCCCCTCTCCCTTACCTGAGTGTCTGATTGTTTGACAGGACAGAGCAGTGTTACAATGTTTGTATTGTAGCCCCTCTCTTACCTGAGTGTCTGATTGTTTGACAGGACAGAGCAGTGTTACAATGTTTGTATTGTACCCCCTCTCCCTTACCTGTGTGTCTGATTGTTTGACAGGACAGAGCAGTGTTACAATGTTTGTATTGTACCCCCTCTCCCTTACCTGAGTGTCTGATTGTTTGACAGGACAGAGCAGTGTTACAATGTTTGTATTGTACCCCCTCTCCCTTACCTGAGTGTCTGATTGTTTGACAGGACAGAGCAGTGTTACAATGTTTGTATTGTACCCTCTCTCCCTTACCTGTGTGTCTGATTGTTTGACAGGACAGAGCAGTGTTACAATGTTTGTATTGTACCCCCTCTCCCTTACCTGTGTGTCTGATTGTTTGACAGGACAGAGCAGTGTTACAATGTTTGTATTGTACCCCCTCTCTTACCTGAGTGTCTGATTGTTTGACAGGACAGAGCAGTGTTACAATGTTTGTATTGTACCCCCTCTCTTACCTGAGTGTCTGATTGTTTGACAGGACAGAGCAGTGTTACAATGTTTGTATTGTACCCCCTCTCCCTTACCTGTGTGTCTGATTGTTTGACAGGACAGAGCAGTGTTACAATGTTTGTATTGTACCCCCTCTCCCTTACCTGTGTGTCTGATTGTTTGACAGGACAGAGCAGTGTTACAATGTTTGTATTGTACCCCCTCTCCCTTACCTGAGTGTCTGATTGTTTGACAGGACAGAGCAGTGTTACAATGTTTGTATTGTACCCCCTCTCCCTTACCTGAGTGTCTGATTGTTTGACAGGACAGAGCAGTGTTACAATGTTTGTATTGTACCCCCTCTCTTACCTGAGTGTCTGATTGTTTGACAGGACAGAGCAGTGTTACAATGTTTGTATTGTAGCCCCTCTCTTACCTGAGTGTCTGATTGTTTGACAGGACAGAGCAGTGTTACAATGTTTGTATTGTACCCTCTCTCCCTTACCTGTGTGTCTGATTGTTTGACAGGACAGAGCAGTGTTACAATGTTTGTATTGTACCCCCTCTCCCTTACCTGAGTGTCTGATTGTTTGACAGGACAGAGCAGTGTTACAATGTTTGTATTGTACCCCCTCTCCCTTACCTGTGTGTCTGATTGTTTGACAGGACAGAGCAGTGTTACAATGTTTGTATTGTACCCCCTCTCTTACCTGTGTGTCTGATTGTTTGACAGGACAGAGCAGTGTTACAATGTTTGTATTGTACCCCCTCTCCCTTACCTGTGTGTCTGATTGTTTGACAGGACAGAGCAGTGTTACAATGTTTGTATTGTACCCCCTCTCCCTTACCTGTGTGTCTGATTGTTTGACAGGACAGAGCAGTGTTACAATGTTTGTATTGTACCCCCTCTCCCTTACCTGTGTGTCTGATTGTTTGACAGGACAGAGCAGTGTTACAATGTTTGTATTGTACCCCCTCCCTTACCTGAGTGTCTGATTGTTTGACAGGACAGAGCAGTGTTACAATGTTTGTATTGTACCCCCTCCCTTACCTGTGTGTCTGATTGTTTGACAGGACAGAGCAGTGTTACAATGTTTGTATTGTACCCCCTCTCTTACCTGAGTGTCTGATTGTTTGACAGGACAGAGCAGTGTTACAATGTTTGTATTGTACCCCCTCTCTTACCTGAGTGTCTGATTGTTTGACAGGACAGAGCAGTGTTACAATGTTTGTATTGTAGCCCCTCTCTTACCTGAGTGTCTGATTGTTTGACAGGACAGAGCAGTGTTACAATGTTTGTATTGTACCCTCTCTCCCTTACCTGTGTGTCTGATTGTTTGACAGGACAGAGCAGTGTTACAATGTTTGTATTGTACCCCCTCTCCCTTACCTGTGTGTCTGATTGTTTGACAGGACAGAGCAGTGTTACAATGTTTGTATTGTACCCCCTCTCTTACCTGAGTGTCTGATTGTTTGACAGGACAGAGCAGTGTTACAATGTTTGTATTGTACCCCCTCTCTTACCTGAGTGTCTGATTGTTTGACAGGACAGAGCAGTGTTACAATGTTTGTATTGTACCCCCTCTCCCTTACCTGAGTGTCTGATTGTTTGACAGGACAGAGCAGTGTTACAATGTTTGTATTGTACCCCCTCTCTTACCTGAGTGTCTGATTGTTTGACAGGACAGAGCAGTGTTACAATGTTTGTATTGTAGCCCCTCTCTTACCTGAGTGTCTGATTGTTTGACAGGACAGAGCAGTGTTACAATGTTTGTATTGTACCCTCTCTCCCTTACCTGTGTGTCTGATTGTTTGACAGGACAGAGCAGTGTTACAATGTTTGTATTGTACCCCCTCTCCCTTACCTGTGTGTCTGATTGTTTGACAGGACAGAGCAGTGTTACAATGTTTGTATTGTACCCCCTCTCCCTTACCTGTGTGTCTGATTGTTTGACAGGACAGAGCAGTGTTACAATGTTTGTATTGTACCCCCTCTCCCTTACCTGTGTGTCTGATTGTTTGACAGGACAGAGCAGTGTTACAATGTTTGTATTGTACCCCCTCCCTTACCTGAGTGTCTGATTGTTTGACAGGACAGAGCAGTGTTACAATGTTTGTATTGTACCCCCTCCCTTACCTGTGTGTCTGATTGTTTGACAGGACAGAGCAGTGTTACAATGTTTGTATTGTACCCCCTCTCTTACCTGAGTGTCTGATTGTTTGACAGGACAGAGCAGTGTTACAATGTTTGTATTGTACCCCCTCTCTTACCTGAGTGTCTGATTGTTTGACAGGACAGAGCAGTGTTACAATGTTTGTATTGTAGCCCCTCTCTTACCTGAGTGTCTGATTGTTTGACAGGACAGAGCAGTGTTACAATGTTTGTATTGTACCCTCTCTCCCTTACCTGTGTGTCTGATTGTTTGACAGGACAGAGCAGTGTTACAATGTTTGTATTGTACCCCCTCTCCCTTACCTGTGTGTCTGATTGTTTGACAGGACAGAGCAGTGTTACAATGTTTGTATTGTACCCTCTCTCCCTTACCTGTGTGTCTGATTGTTTGACAGGACAGAGCAGTGTTACAATGTTTGTATTGTAGCCCCTCTCCCTTACCTGTGTGTCTGATTGTTTGACAGGACAGAGCAGTGTTACAATGTTTGTATTGTACCCCCTCTCCCTTACCTGTGTGTCTGATTGTTTGACAGGACAGAGCAGTGTTACAATGTTTGTATTGTACCCCCCTCTCCCTTACCTGTGTGTCTGATTGTTTGACAGGACAGAGCAGTGTTACAATGTTTGTATTGTACCCCCTCTCCCTTACCTGTGTGTCTGATTGTTTGACAGGACAGAGCAGTGTTACAATGTTTGTATTGTACCCCCTCTCCCTTACCTGTGTGTCTGATTGTTTGACAGGACAGAGCAGTGTTACAATGTTTGTATTGTACCCCCTCTCCCTTACCTGTGTGTCTGATTGTTTGACAGGACAGAGCAGTGTTACAATGTTTGTATTGTACCCCCTCTCCCTTACCTGTGTGTCTGATTGTTTGACAGGACAGAGCAGTGTTACAATGTTTGTATTGTACCCCCTCTCCCTTACCTGTGTGTCTGATTGTTTGTCAGGACAGAGCAGTGTTACAATGTTTGTATTGTACCCCCTCTCCCTTACCTGTGTGTCTGATTGTTTGACAGGACAGAGCAGTGTTACAATGTTTGTATTGTTCCCCCTCTCCCTTACCTGTGTGTCTGATTGTTTGACAGGACAGAGCAGTGTTACAATGTTTGTATTGTACCCCCTCTCCCTTACCTGTGTGTCTGATTGCTTGACAGGACAGAGCAGTGTTACAATGTTTGTATTGTACCCCCTCTCCCTTACCTGTGTGTCTGATTGTTTGACAGGACAGAGCAGTGTTACAATGTTTGTATTGTACCCCCTCTCCCTTACCTGTGTGTCTGATTGTTTGACAGGACAGAGCAGTGTTACAATGTTTGTATTGTACCCCCTCTCCCTTACCTGAGTGTCTGATTGTTTGACAGGACAGAGCAGTGTTACAATGTTTGTATTGTACCCCCTCTCCCTTACCTGAGTGTCTGATTGTTTGACAGGACAGAGCAGTGTTACAATGTTTGTATTGTACCCCCTCTCTTACCTGTGTGTCTGATTGTTTGACAGGACAGAGCAGTGTTACAATGTTTGTATTGTACCCCCTCTCCCTTACCTGTGTGTCTGATTGTTTGACAGGACAGAGCAGTGTTACAATGTTTGTATTGTACCCCTCTCTTACCTGTGTGTCTGATTGTTTGACAGGTCAGAGCAGTGTTACAATGTTTGTATTGTACCCCTCCCTTACCTGTGTGTCTGATTGTTTGACAGGACAGAGCAGTGTTACAATGTTTGTATTGTACCCCCTCTCCCTTACCTGTGTGTCTGATTGTTTGACAGGACAGAGCAGTGTTACAATGTTTGTATTGTACCCCCTCTCCCTTACCTGTGTGTCTGATTGTTTGACAGGACAGAGCAGTGTTACAATGTTTGTATTGTACCCCCTCTCTTACCTGTGTGTCTGATTGTTTGACAGGACAGAGCAGTGTTACAATGTTTGTATTGTAGCCCCTCTCCCTTACCTGTGTGTCTGATTGTTTGACAGGACAGAGCAGTGTTACAATGTTTGTATTGTTCCCCCTCTCCCTTACCTGAGTGTCTGATTGTTTGACAGGACAGAGCAGTGTTACAATGTTTGTATTGTAGCCCCTCTCTTACCTGTGTGTCTGATTGTTTGACAGGACAGAGCAGTGTTACAATGTTTGTATTGTACCCCCTCTCTTACCTGTGTGTCTGATTGTTTGACAGGACAGAGCAGTGTTACAATGTTTGTATTGTACCCCCTCTCCCTTACCTGTGTGTCTGATTGTTTGACAGGACAGAGCAGTGTTACAATGTTTGTATTGTACCCTCTCTCCCTTACCTGTGTGTCTGATTGTTTGACAGGACAGAGCAGTGTTACAATGTTTGTATTGTAGCCCCTCTCTTACCTGTGTGTCTGATTGTTTGACAGGACAGAGCAGTGTTACAATGTTTGTATTGTACCCCCTCCCTTACCTGTGTGTCTGATTGTTTGACAGGACAGAGCAGTGTTACAATGTTTGTATTGTACCCCCTCTCTTACCTGTGTGTCTGATTGTTTGACAGGACAGAGCAGTGTTACAATGTTTGTATTGTACCCCCTCTCCCTTACCTGTGTGTCTGATTGTTTGACAGGACAGAGCAGTGTTACAATGTTTGTATTGTACCCCCTCTCCCTTACCTGTGTGTCTGATTGTTTGACAGGACAGAGCAGTGTTACAATGTTTGTATTGTACCCCCTCTCCCTTACCTGAGTGTATGATTGTTTGACAGGACAGAGCAGTGTTACAATGTTTGTATTGTACCCCCTCTCCCTTACCTGTGTGTCTGATTGTTTGACAGGACAGAGCAGTGTTACAATGTTTGTATTGTACCCCCTCTCCCTTACCTGTGTGTCTGATTGTTTGACAGGACAGAGCAGTGTTACAATGTTTGTATTGTACCCCCTCTCTTACCTGTGTGTCTGATTGTTTGACAGGACAGAGCAGTGTTACAATGTTTGTATTGTAGCCCCTCTCCCTTACCTGTGTGTCTGATTGTTTGACAGGACAGAGCAGTGTTACAATGTTTGTATTGTACCCCCTCTCCCTTACCTGTGTGTCTGATTGTTTGACAGGACAGAGCAGTGTTACAATGTTTGTATTGTACCCCCTCTCCCTTACCTGTGTGTCTGATTGTTTGACAGGACAGAGCAGTGTTACAATGTTTGTATTGTACCCCCTCTCCCTTACCTGTGTGTCTGATTGTTTGACAGGACAGAGCAGTGTTACAATGTTTGTATTGTACCCCCTCCCTTACCTGTGTGTCTGATTGTTTGACAGGACAGAGCAGTGTTACAATGTTTGTATTGTACCCCCTCTCCCTTACCTGTGTGTCTGATTGTTTGACAGGACAGAGCAGTGTTACAATGTTTGTATTGTACCCCCTCTCCCTTACCTGTGTGTCTGATTGTTTGACAGGACAGAGCAGTGTTACAATGTTTGTATTGTACCCCCTCTCCCTTACCTGTGTGTCTGATTGTTTGACAGGACAGAGCAGTGTTACAATGTTTGTATTGTAGCCCCCCCCCCCCCCCCCTTACCTGTGTGTCTGATTGTTTGACAGGACAGAGCAGTGTTACAATGTTTGTATTGTACCCCCTCTCCCTTACCTGTGTGTCTGATTGTTTGACAGGACAGAGCAGTGTTACAATGTTTGTATTGTAGCCCCCCCCCCCCCTTACCTGTGTGTCTGATTGTTTGACAGGACAGAGCAGTGTTACAATGTTTGTATTGTACCCCCTCTCAACTGTGTTCCCTAACATTGTGCTCCTACCCCACTCCACCTCCGGACAGCGCCGCGCAGCAACTACACGTGCAGGGTCATGTCGTGATATCACCTCATACTTTATATTGTTCTGTAAGTGTCGTGATATCACCTCATACTTTATATTGTTCTGTAAACACACCAGTTACACAATTATAATAGTAATACCTTAAATGTTACTCTTCCACTGAACTAATATTGGAATTTAAAAATTAGTAAATATGTGAATCTGCATTGTAAGATTACGAAGTAGGAGTGATGGTTGTCATGGTGTTACCATGGTGTTATCATGGTGTCGCACCTGTTTCTTGTCTAATAGTTTCAACACTTGCTCTATCAAGTCATCAGAACACTGTCCCCTCATCTCCCACTCAGAGTAGCTTTCCTTCAGAGTCTGTAGCAACCTGGTTATTAGTAATTACCTGGTTATTAGACTTTATATAATTAGTAATTATCAATAATCATCATACACTCCCTTGTAAAAATAAGTCAGTCCTACCTAGGTTCCACGTATTTACCTGGTTATTAGACTTTATATAATTAGTAATTACCTGGTTATTAGACTTTATATAATTAGTAATTACCTGGTTATTAGACTTTATATAATTAGTAATTACCTGGTTATTAGACTTTATATAATTAGTAATTACCTGGTTATTAGACTATATATAATTAGTAATAACCTGGATATTAGACTTTATATAATTAGTAATTACCTGGATATTAGACTTTATATAATTAGTAATTACCTGGTTATTACACTTTATATAATTAGTAATTACCTGGTTATTAGACTTTATATAATTAGTAATTACCTGGTTATTAGACTATATATAATTAGTAATAACCTGGATATTAGACTTTATATAATTAGTAATTACCTGGATATTAGACTTTATATAATTAGTAATTACCTGGTTATTAGACTATATATAATTAGTAATAACCTGGATATTAGACTTTATATAATTAGTAATTACCTGGATATTAGACTTTATATAATTAGTAATTACCTGGTTATTAGACTTTATATAATTAGTAATTATCAATAATTATCAATAATTATCAATAATTATCAATAATTATCAATAATTAGCTACCTAGGTCCCACGTATTTGGTCCTACCTAGGTTCCACGTATTTGGTCCTACCTAGGTTCCCCGTATTTGGTCCTACCTAGGTTCCACGTATTTGGTCCTACCTAGGTTCCACGTATTTGGTCCTACCTAGGTTCCACTTATTTGGTCCTACCTAGGTTCCACGTATTTTGTTCTACCTAGGTTCCACGTATTTGGTCCTACCTAGGTTACACGTATTTGGTCCTACCTAGATTCCACGTATTTGGTCCTACCTAGGTTCCACGTATTTGGTCCTACCTAGATTCCACGTATTTGGTCCTACCTAGGTTCTACGTATTTGGTCCTACCTAGGTTCCGAGTTTTTGGTCCTACCTAGGTTCCAAGTATTTGGTCCTACCTAGGTTCCACGTATTTGGTCCTACCTAGGTTCCACGTATTTGGTCCTACCTAGGTTTCACGTATTTGGTCCTACCTAGGTTCCCCGTATTTGGTCCTACCTAGGTTCCACGTATTTGGTCCTACCTAGGTTACACGTATTTGGTCCTACCTAAATTCCACGTATTTGGTCCTACCTAGGTTCCACGTATTTGGTCCTACCTAGATTCCACGTATTTGGTCCTACCTAGGTTCTACGTATTTGGTCCTACCTAGGTTCCACGTATTTGGTCCTACCTAGATTCCACGTATTTGGTCCTACCTAGGTTCCACGTATTTGGTCTTACCTAGATTCCACGTATTTGGTCCTACCTAAGTTACACGTATTTGGTCCTACCTAGGTTCCACGTATTTGGTCCTATCTAAGTTACACGTATTTGGTCCTACCTAGGTTCCACGTATTTGGTCCTACCTAGGTTCCACGTATTCGGTCCTGCCCAGGTTCCACGTATTTGGTCCTACCTAGGTTCCACGTATTTGGTCCTACCTAGGTTCCACGTATTTGGTCCTACCTAGGTTCCACGAATTTGGTCCTACCTAGATTCCACGTATTTGGTCCTACCTAGGTTACACGTATTTGGTCCTACGTAGGTTCCACGTATTTGGTCCTACCTAAGTTACACGTATTTGGTCCTACCTAGGTTCCACGTATTTGGTCCTACCTAGGTTCCACGTATTCGGTCCTACCCAGGTTCCACGTATTTGGTCCTACCTAGGTTCCCCGTATTTGGTCCTACCTAGGTTCCACGTATTTTGTCCTACCTAGGTTCCACGTATTTGGTCCTACCTAGGTTCCACGTATTTGGTCCTACCTAGGTTCCACGTATTTGGTCCTACCTAGGTTCCACGTATTTGGTCCTACCTAGGTTCAGCGTATTTGGTTCCACGTATTTGGTCCTACCTAGGTTCCACGTATTTGGTCCTACCTAGGTTCCAAGTATTTGGTCCTACCCAGGTTCAGCGTATTTGGTCCTACCTAGGTTCCACGTATTTGGTGCGAGCTGGAGCTGTTTTGGGTCTGACAGGTAAGAATCTGAGTTTGCGGGACTGTATTTGAGAAGCTCTTGTACAAACACCTCGTGACATGGTCCTGCTCATAACAATACATTACAATAATGTTACATTACAGACATTTACGTTAATTTGTAGTTTTATCAATTTTATAATTATCAAGAAGTGTGAAATTGTCTTTTTAGTTGAAACATTTTAGTGAATTTTCCAGTTATCAGCTTATATTATGCCAGAACTATTTTTACATTTAAAATAATTTCCGAGATGTTCAATAGCATTAATATCACATTTTAATAATTAGTAAGCACATATGTTATATGCACAATATACAATACAATGCACATAATATATTATGGGATTATTTGGTTGAAAATTCTGAAATAACAAACACAAATAACAAACACTTGATTTACTAATTATCAACAACAAAGAAAAAAATAAATCCTTATTTTGAGTTTAAATAAGTAAAATAAGTTCTGGAATCAAAGAAAGAAGAGTGGGATAATGAAAGAGGAAGAGCAGGGAGAAGAGGAAACAAAGAAAGAAGAGTGGGATAATGAAAGAGGAAGAGCAGGGAGAAGAGGAAACAAAGAAAGATGAGTGGGATAATGAAAGAGGAAGAGCAGGGAGAAGAGGAAACAAAGAAAGAAGAGCGGGATAATGAAAGAGGAAGAGCAGGGAGAAGAGGAAACAAAGAAAGAAGAGTGGGATAATGAAAGAGGAAGAGCAGGGAGAAGAGGAAACAAAGAAAGAAGAGTGGGATAATGAAAGAGGAAGAGCAGGGAGAAGAGGAAACAAAGAAAGAAGAGTGGGATAATGAAAGAGGAAGAGCAGGGAGAAGAGGAAACAAAGAAAGAAGAGTGGGATAATGAAAGAGGAAGAGCAGGGAGAAGAGGAAACAAAGAAAGAAGAGTGGGATAATGAAAGAGGAAGAGCAGGGAGAAGAGGAAACAAAGAAAGAAGAGTGAGATAATGAAAGAGGAAGAGCAGGGAGAAGAGGAAACAAAGAAAACAACCTCAGTGTGGGGTAAATGATATATATTATATATATTGGATAAGCTGCACAAACAGAAGTGTTATTGTGGGAGGGCGAATATTATACTATTTCAAAATTGCAGTGTCATCTTGAAGCAGCTTGCGCTCCCAAAAGCTTGTAACTCAAAAAGGTGTCACCAATCTTTACTGTGTCATGTCTCTCATAATAATAACAGCTAATAGCAGGCAAGTAGCCAGGGAGGGCTGCTAGCTACTCCTCTAAAACCCATCATCGTCCTGTAGCAGCTTACTCCACCGTGTTTTCTCAGACTCCAGACTAATAGCATCAGATCTACTGCGGACTATGTACAGAGCTACTCCGAACAGACAGAACACTGTTAGCGTGCTCACTAATACTGTTGTTAGTCCTGCAAACATTATTATATACACATTTTACACTGACAGAAGGATTAATAAACTATCAAGAGATATGAAAATAATAACCAATAACAAGCAAAGGAGAACGAGTACTTACTTTCAGTGAGTAGTTTAAGTAAGTAGGAGGAATCAGCACAAAGTGTTTCCAGCTGCTCAGGAGTTGCACTGTACTCTTCTGAGGGGCATAACATGTAGTCACGTGCAAAGGAGGTCACGTGCAAATAAGGTCACGTGCAAAGGGGGTCACGTGCAAAGGGGGTCACGTGCAAAGGGGGTCACGTGCAAAGGGGGTCACGTGCAAAGGGGGTCACGTGCAAAGGGGGTCACGTGCAAAGGGGGTCACGAGCAAAGGGGGTCACGTGCAAAGGGGGTCACGAGCAAAGGGGGTCACGTGCAAAGGGGGTCACGTGCAAAGGGGGTCACGAGCAAAGGCGGTCACGTGCAAAGGGGGTCACGTACAAAGGGGGTCACGTGCAAAGGGGGTCACGAGCAAAGGGGGTCACGTGCAAAGGGGGTCACGTACAAAGGGGGTCACGTGCAAAGGGGGTCACGAGCAAAGGGGGTCACGTGCAAAGGGGGTCACGTGCAAAGGGTTCACGTGCAAATGGGGTCACGTGCAAAGGGGGTCACGAGCAAAGCGCTAGGAGGTCACGTGCAAAGCACTAGGGGGTCACGTGCAAAGGGGTCACGTGCAAAGGGGGTCACGTGCAAAGGGGGTCACGTGCAAAGGGGGTCACGTACAAAGGGGGTCACGTGCAAAGGGGGTCACGTGCAAAGGGGGTCACGTGCAAAGGGGGTCACGTGCAAAGGGGGTCACGAGCAAAGGGGGTCACGTGCAAAGGGGGTCACGTGCAAAGGGGGTCACGTGCAAAGGGGGTCACGTGCAAAGGGGGTCACGAGCAAAGGGGGTCACGTGCAAAGGGGGTCACGTGCAAAGGGGGTCACGTGCAAAGGGGGTCACGTGCAAAGGGGGTCACGAGCAAAGGGGGTCACGTGCAAAGGGGGTCACGTGCAAAGGGGGTCACGTGCAAAGAAGGTCGCGTGCAAAGGGGGTCACGTGCAAAGGGGGTCACGTGCAAAGGGGGTCACGTGCAAAGGGGGTCACGTGCAAAGGGGGTCACGTGCAAAGGGGGTCACGTGCAAAGGGAGTCACGTGCAAAGAGGGTCACGTGCAAAGGGGGTCACGTGCAAATGGGGTCACGTGCAAAGGGGGTCACGTGCAAAGGGGGTCACGAGCAAAGGGGGTCACGTGCAAAGGGGGTCACGTGCAAAGGGGGTCACGTGCAAAGGGGTCACGTGCAAAGGGGTCACGTGCAAAGGGGTCACGTGCAAAGGGGTCACGTGCAAAGGGGGTCACGTGCAGAGGGGGTCACGTGCAGAGGGGGTCACGTGCAGAGGGGGTCACGTGAAAAGGGGGTCAAGGTTTTTTGCCAAGTTTTTTTTAGATAGTTGTAATCTACCTGATCAAAACCAGGTACTAAGATAATAATATGGATAAAAGTAACCTGTGATAGCAAGGAATGTGTCTGCGTTACACTTTACTGTGCAGTTCCTAACTTTAACCTGAACATATTATTGTTATGCTAACTGCTACTAAACATATTGTTCAATTTAATGTTTGGATAATCATTAATACATGTGCGACGCGTTTACCGTAATTTCTGTTTAGAATATCAAATCAACATAAACCATATCAAACGTTTCAGGAGACCTGAAGAATGCGTGAGTTACGGCCTTGTTAAAACACAAACCAATTAATATTAAATAATATTAGTTAATAGTGAGCTCACCTCCTTGGTTCTGAGGTTCTGTGTCTTTTTTACAATTACATAAGTCCCATTATCAGAGCCCCACACCTCCAGTTGTAGCATGGTGGCAGGTACTGGCTCGTAACCCTTGAAGATACCTAGCGCGTTCTGCACCTGCGGAGAAATAGTCATTAAGTGAACAGTTGTAGCATGGTGGCAGGTACTGGCTCGTAACCCTTGAAGATACCTAGCGCGTTCTGCACCTGCGGAGAAATAGTCATTAAGTGAACAGTTGTAGCATGGTGGCAGGTACTGGCTCGTAACCCTTGAAGATACCTAGCGCGTTCTGCACCTGCGGAGAAATAGTCATTAAGTGAACAGTTGTAGCATGGTGGCAGGTACTGGCTCGTAACCCTTGAAGATACCTAGCGCGTTCTGCACCTGCGGAGAAATAGTCATTTAGTGAACAGTTGTAGCATGGTGGCAGGTACTGGCTCGTAACCCTTGAAGATACCTAGCGCGTTCTGCACCTGCGGAGAAATAGTCATTAAGTGAACAAGGCCCCCCCCCCCCTGAACAACTCGCACTGCCCCCCACCCCCCCCCCCCCTCCCCCCCCCCCCTGAACAACTCGCACTGCCCCCCACCCCCCCCCCCCTCCCCCCCCCCCTTCCGCGCCTGCACCTGCGGAGAAATAGTTATTAAGTGAACAAGGCCCCCCCTGAACAACTCGCACTGCCCCCCCCCCCCCCTCCCCCACTCCGCGCTCTCCACCTGCGGAGAAATAGTCATTAACTTGTGAACAAGCCCCCCCCCCCCCCCCCCCCCTGAACGACTCGCACTGCCCTGAGGAGCAAGCAACCATTATAGTTCACTGTTTCAGGGATGCAGTGATAATTTGATTTAGATTTCACAAACGATTTAAACTTTCTGTTATCAGCATCTTCAAAATTTGCGTCCATTTTTGCATCAACGACATTTTAAAAATCCCCCCTAGCTCTGGAAAATTTTAAATATTTATTGGTGTTAGGAGACTCTTATGTAGACGTTCCTTGTTTCTTCATAGATCAAAGACATCTGAGTCAAACCATGTGAGACAGATATCTTAGGAAGATGGTAATGAGGATTGAAAACAAGCATCTGCTTACTGGCTTATCTCTCATGAGATGTTCACAGTTTTCAGAATTTAGTGTATTATTCGAATTGGTCTAATTGGCCCTTTTAAATACATGTTCCGTTTATTAGATTTCATCTTTCTAGCGTTAAGTAAAATATATTATAGTAAGTTAAATAATAAATATTCACATTTTTGAATTTTCCTTTTAGATCTTTGAAGCATATTCTTACGCTAAGCAGAGGTAATTATTCATAATTTATGTCAATATATATGTATATATATGTAATATGCGAAAAATAAAACTTTAAAAGTTAACTTTTTCACCGTCCGTCAGACAGTTGTGAATGGTCTAACGAGGGGGTACGTGCCCTGTAATGTGATCAGGGGTCCCGTCTCCCCACAACTAGGGGTCCCGTCTCAACTATTTACAATTTCTAGCTATCTTTGAAGTCAGGTACCCTGCAGGTAAATTCCTTTATTAGTTGGTAACCATTGCGAGGGTATGTTTAATATTACTTTATCATATTATATTGTTAATGCTGATATGTAGCGTAGTGTGGTAGTGCGTGATAATGCTCCCCCGTTAAATATAAGCTTTAAATAGCTCGTGGACCGTGATATTATGAGTCCTTTGTTTATCTTGCTGGAAGTTGAAAGCCATTCCAACATTTTATGTAAACCCTCTCTCTCTCTCTCCTCCGTGAGCTAGCTCTACTCACTCTCTTTCCGTCCCTCATCTAATTTGTCGCTAATTTCAGCTCCGTTATGTTTAAGACGTTTATACTGGTGACTGCTCTGTGTTTCACACTCGGCCACGCAGAGATTAAAGATAAAGATTACTCCATAACCGTTATATCTGGCTCATACGCCTTTAACATGGTTGTGTCTGGTCTTGCTGACGGCGACTCACTCCTTGAAGCAATGAATAAGGCTAAAACTGAAGAGAAGTTTACGTGAGTAGTTGGTGTGTTATTTGCAAGAACGGCTCCGTGGTTACTACTACAGTACTGTGGTTATTGTTACGACAATACTACTACTACAGTACTGTGGTTATTGTTACGACAATATCACTACTACAGTACTGTGGTTATTGTTACGACAATACTACTAGGTACTACTGTGGTTATTGTTATTACAATACTACTAGGTACTACTGTGGTTATTGTTACTACTACTGTGGTTATTGTTACTACGATACTACTACTACTGTGGTTATTGTTACGACAATACTACTAGGTACTACTGTGGTTATTGTTACTACTACTGTGGTTATTGTTATTACAATACTACTACTACTACTGTGGTTATTGTTGCTACAATACTACAGTACTGTGGTTATTGTTACTACTACTACTACAGCTGTGGTTATTGTTACTACAATACTACTGTATTATGCATATTGTTACTATATATATTTCACTTTTAATCGCAGTCATTTTCACGGGATATAATTAATTTTCACGGGATATAATTAATTAATAATTAATTGTTTTTGATAACTGTTAAAACTTATTAAAAAAGGCAAACAAATTATGGCTGAGCGTGTTCGTAGATCACCTTAATTGTGACTTAAGTTTGCACTCTGGTGTATATTACTACTACTTTGTAGTCTAAAATGTTCCACGTCAGCAACTAACACACGTTTACCACATTTTACGACTAATGTTTATAAGCCTTTTTCAAATGAGTGGTATCAGTTTATTTACTAATCAGTTAGTTTATTAGTACTTTAGTATTGCACGTGCAACATTACCAATCCCACTGTCACGTGATAAGTATCGCACGTGCAACATTACCAATCCCACTGTCACGTGATAAGTATCGCACGTGCCAATTCCACTGTCACATGATGAATATTGCACGTGCCAATTCCACTGTCACGTGATAAGTATTGCACGTGCTAATTTCACTGTCACGTGATAAATATTGCACGTGCCAATTTCACTGTCACGTGATAAATATTGCACGTGCCAATCCCACTGTCACGTGATTAGTATTGCACAACGAATAGTTCTGAAGTCGCATACAGAGAATTTTTTCTGGAGCCGCCTTAGTGAAAAGCAGAATATTGGGTTGAAATAACAGCACATGTATTGTCACGTGATAGTACTAAAATAAACACGTGTAATATTATAGAATATTATTTGCTGCTATGATATTGAGATATAAACCTCACCAGGTTTGAAATGTCTGAGGACTCAGTAACCTCTATAAACGCTGTGGAACCTGAAGACGCAGGAACCCATTATTGGCAGGCAGCTGCAAAGATTGGAGACATGTGGGAACCACTAGCTCATGATATCAGCAAGGGGGTACACGCGGACAAGTACAAGTGGACAATTGTAGAAATACAGACAGGTGGGGGAATCATCCAGTTCAAATATATAACATTCTAATTGTAGAAATACAGACAGGTGGGGGAATTATCCAGTTCAAATATATAACATTCTAATTGTAGAAATACAGACAGGTGGGGGAATTATCCAGTTCAAATATATAACATTCTAATAGTAGAAATACAGACAGGTGGGGGAATTATCCAGTTCAAATATATAACATTCTAATAGTAGAAATACAGACAGGTGGGGGAATTATCCAGTTCAAATATATAACATTCTAATTGTAGAAATACAGACAGGTGGGGGAATTATCCAGTTCAAATATATAACATTCTAAGATTAATCTTGTAATCTCACTTCTGGTAAAATAATGAAATATAATGACTGTCTTTATACAGATGCAAATGTAAGTGGCAGTACTGTTACAAGTCCTGGCTTCTGGATGATCACTACTACTATCTTAGCTTCACTACTGCTATCTTAGCTTCTCTCCTTAACTGGTCAGACATCACGCTTTAATCTTTTAATATCCCATCAATGAACCCCCTCCCCCCCCCTCACAATAATGGGGTCCGACCCCCTCCCCCACAATAATGGGGTCCGACCCCTCCCCCACAATAATGTGGTCCGACCCCCCCCCCCCCAATAATAATGTGGTCCGACCCCCCCCCCCCCCACAATAATGTAGTCCCCCCCCACAATAATGTGGTCCCCCCCCCACAATAATGTGGTCCGACCCCCTCCCCCCCAATAATATGGTCCGACCCCCCCCCCCCACAATAATGTGGTCCGACCCCCCCCCCCCCACAATAATGTGGTCCGACCTCCCCCCTCCACAATAATGCGGTCCGACCCCCCCCCCACAATAATGTGGTCCGACCCCCCCCCCCCCCCAATAATATGGTCCGACCCCCCCCCCACAATAATGTGGTCCGACCCCCCCCCCCCACAATAATGTAGTCCCCCCCCCCCCACAATAATGTGGTCCCCCCCACAATAATGTGGTCCGACCCCCCCCCCCCACAATAATATGGTCCGACCCCCCCCCCCCCACAATAATGTGGTCCGACCCCCCCCCCCCCCCCCACAATAATGTAGTCCCCCCCCCCACAATAATGTGGTCCCCCCCACAATAATGTGGTCCGACCCCCGACCCCCCAATAATATGGTCCGACCCCCCCCCCCCACAATAATGTGGTCCGACCCCCCCCCCCCACAATAATGTGGTCCGACCTCCCCCCTCCACAATAATGTGGTCCGACCCCCCCCCAATAATAATGTGGTCTGACCCCCCCCCCCCCCCACAATAATGTGGTCCGACCCCCCCCCCCACAATAATGTAGTCCCCCCCCCCCACAATAATGTGGTCCCCCCCCCCCACAATAATGTGGTCCGACCCCCTCCCCCCCAATAATATGGTCCGACCCCCCCCCCCCCCCCACAATAATGTGGTCCGACCCCCCCCCCCCCCCCCACAATAATGTGGTCCGACCTCCCCCCTCCACAATAATGGGGTCCGAACCCCCCCCCCCCCACAATAATGGGGTCCGAACCCCCCCCCCCCACAATAATGGGGTCCGAACCCCCCCTCCCACAATAATGGGGTCCGAACCCCCCCCCCCCCCCCCCCCTCCACAATAATGCGGTCCGACCCCCCCCCCACAATAATGGGGTCCGACCCCTCCCCCACAATAATGTGGTCCGACCCCCCCCCCCCCCCAATAATAATGTGGTCCGACCCCCCCCCCCCCCCACAATAATGTAGTCCCCCCCCACAATAATGTGGTCCCCCCCCCACAATAATGTGGTCCGACCCCCTCCCCCCCAATAATATGGTCCGACCCCCCCCCCCCCACAATAATGTGGTCCGACCCCCCCCCCCCCACAATAATGTGGTCCGACCTCCCCCCTCCACAATAATGCGGTCCGACCCCCCCCCCACAATAATGTGGTCCGACCCCCCCCCCCCCCCCCCACAATAATATGGTCCGACCCCCCCCCCCACAATAATGTGGTCCGACCCCCCCCCCCCCCACAATAATGTAGTCCCCCCCCCCCACAATAATGTGGTCCCCCCCACAATAATGTGGTCCGACCCCCCCCCCCCCCACAATAATATGGTCCGACCCCCCCCCCCCACAATAATGTGGTCCGACCCCCCCCCCCCCCCCCCCACAATAATGTAGTCCCCCCCCCCACAATAATGTGGTCCCCCCCACAATAATGTGGTCCGACCCCCGACCCCCCAATAATATGGTCCGACCCCCCCCCCCCCACAATAATGTGGTCCGACCCCCCCCCCCCCACAATAATGTGGTCCGACCTCCCCCCTCCACAATAATGTGGTCCGACCCCCCCCCCAATAATAATGTGGTCTGACCCCCCCCCCCCCCCCCCCCCACAATAATGTGGTCCGACCCCCCCCCCCCACAATAATGTAGTCCCCCCCCCCCACAATAATGTGGTCCCCCCCCCCCCACAATAATGTGGTCCGACCCCCTCCCCCCCAATAATATGGTCCGACCCCCCCCCCCCCACAATAATGTGGTCCGACCCCCCCCCCCCCCCCCCCACAATAATGTGGTCCGACCTCCCCCCTCCACAATAATGGGGTCCGAACCCCCCCCCCCCACAATAATGGGGTCCGAACCCCCCCCCCCCCCCACAATAATGGGGTCCGAACCCCCCCTCCCACAATAATGGGGTCCGAACCCCCCCCCCCCCCCCCCCCCCTCCACAATAATGCGGTCCGACCCCCCCCCCACAATAATGTATGATCGGGGTTGAGAATATAATATGTATAATACCTAATACATACATTATACTCCTTAATTTCAGGGAGTTCTAAAGGCACGGTGTTGTTACCAGCATGGTCACTAAGGTCACTAAGGTCACGTGATACATTATCACGTGACACATTATCTGTAGTGAACATTCTTTTATTGAAGCTAGACTTCGAATTTTGGGGAAAATGTTGTATGAAGGACGGGAGTGTGATGATAAAGCATGAGACTTCTTGGTTTATGTTATCTTTTTATTTTTGTAAGCTTCTAGAAAAAGATATAATATATTGGACGATAATATTATATGTGTAATAAACTATCTGTATGCCCTCATCAATACCCGTACTTAGTTAATATAATGAATATTGTCTAACATTGTTTATTAGCTAGATGTGTGTTACATTCCTACACCAGAGTAGTAGACTTTAGTAGACTACTGCTACTCTGTACGATAATATGACGGTGTATTACGGAATGTAACACCCCCCCCCCCCCCCCCCCCCGACTGTTTCTATTTGTCCTACCGTTATCTGAACTCGCAAATAACCGGCAACCCTTTACTTTACCCTTTACCCTTACTTATCATACTGGGGCCGGCAACTTAACGATTATCTGGAGTTAAATCTACTTATTGAGTACGGGGGAATGTTACATATCATGATTAGAGAAACAGGGCAGGATACAGTGCAACGAGAAGGGAGTCATCATGAGGTTATTATTGAGGGGGGGGGGGGGGGGGGGGGTACAGCAGTACTGGCGAAATCTTCGGTCATAAAATGAATCCCATCTTTTGACATTTGTAAACTCGAAAGGGCAGAACATAAAGAAAATTAAATTGCTTTATCGATTTTTTTTGGGGACCGGCCCGATGTACCAGCCAATGTTTACTCAAAATATATATATATATAATAAGTGTTATCAATTTAAAGTCAAAACTCACACAAGATTAGATCTCATTGAAACGATTAAAATGGAGCTTGTCGAACAAAACATAGCTGAGCACATACAAAGTTGCCTTTAGTTGAAATTATCATATTAATGCGCTTTTAGAGTTGTTAGAGTGGAAACAGGCGCATAGCTACGATAATACATATTATAATTTTCATTTTTGGAATATAATTGGTTTTTTCCCGGAGTTGAACTTTATAATTCGATACAAGGAACAACTTATCGGAGAATATAGATCTGTTTTTAAAAAAAAATCTTTCAAAAGTTTATTCTTAATCTAGATTTCGACCCAAAATCTTATTTTATCTATATTATATTTTAAACTTTACGAAATCCCCCCGGCAAAACCCGACCCTTTTTTGTGGTCAATTTCAGCTCGCAAATGAAGTTGGAAAAAGGATAAGAATAGCAGACTGCATTCTTAAATTTTTTATAATTAACGTCGGAAGAGAGGAAAAATAAACGTTCGAATAATGGCGTAATTTCATCACTTGTTTGAAACATAGTTTAGTGATACGAAAAGTTTGTTTAGCAGGAGCTTTCAAAGTACATGACGTGTAAATCGTCTTTCATCATTGTTTGGCTACGTCGTTGCGTAGCAACAGCAGGATATTGCACGTGCGCGACCAACACAGATTAGCAACGCGCGTTGCCATGCGTCATTACTAACTCACGTTTACGCTCACGCTACAACTATTCATAATTTTGGTTGTGATTAACATTTGTTAATACGGTAAAAAGTATCGTTTATAGAATCCGAATAAGTACAACGTTGTCGTCATTGTAAAATACAAATCCATACTTTCTACAGTAAAGAGAAATTAAAACATAACTGATTTTTAAAATTTCCTCGGACAAAGCTTTCGACTAGCGGGTTTTTAGTGTTCTTCTATTTTTATCTCAGGCAGCTGGGGTAGTTGAAGTAATTATAAGTATAATATGTGAATAATATGTGAATAATATATGGTAGATTATGATACTAGTAACTAAAAGAGAACTAACCCAAGCTAGTGTCTCCCCAGTGCAAGTGTAGATTACAAGTAGTGCATCTGTTGTACACTTCCTGTTCTTACATTCTGATACTTTAGTATCCAGCTCACTCATTGCTTTTCCTGAATATTAGGTACTTTAGTATCCAGCTCACTCATTGCTTTTCCTGAATATTAGGTCAATATTTGGAGTGTCGCCCAAACATCGCCCAAACGTTCATAATGTAAGGCATACAACAGACATATCATGTGTCAGGTGCTGTGCACGTGTCAGGTGCTGTGCACGTGTCAAGTGCTGTGCAAGTGTCAGGCGCTGTGCACGTGTCAGGTGCTGTGCAAGTGTCAGGTGCTGTGCACGTGTCAGGTGCTGTGCACGTGTCAGGTGCTGTGTACGTGTCAGGTGATGTGCACGTGTCAGGTGCTGTGTACGTGTCAGGTGATGTGCACGTGTCAGGTGCTGTGTACGTGTCAGGTGATGTGCACGTGTCAGGTGCTGTGTACGTGTCAGGTGATGTGCACGTGTCAGGTGATGTGCACGTGTCAGGTGCTGTGCACGTGTCAGGTGCTGTGCACGTGTCAGGTGATGTGCACGTGTCAGGTGATGTGCACGTGTCAGGTGCTGTGCACGTGTCAGGTGATGTGCACGTGTCAGGTGCTGTGCACGTTTCAGGTGATGTGCACGTGTCAATCAGTTTTTTCGTGGGCGTTTACTTCTTTCTAAAAGTGGATAATTTTCGCAGCATCAATTTTCGCGAATTTTTGTGTCGTAAAAATCGCGAAAATAAATTCCTCGTAAAAATCGCGAAAATAAATTCCTCGCACAAATCGATGGTTTTACAGTACATAGTATATTTATTAATAAATAAGCCAAAATGCTCTGGTTGACCATAAAAATTTGGGTGATGAGCATGTTTATAGTTTTCGTAATTTGACCGTTCATTTTTTGAACGGCATTTCAAAAACCTTAAATAAACATTTCATTTTTTGGCGATTAGTTTTTAAATTTCAGCGAATAATGACCGAGGAAGTCAAAGAAAGTTATGCCATAATGTGATTTAGCCACAACTTGTTTCTATTTATCTAATGATATCGTTTATTAAGTTCGATAGGAATCGAAATTTACCGAAATTTAAAAGTAGTAATAGCCTGGATAATAAGTTTGCAGTAGAATACATTTGGGTAAAAGGAAGGGAATTTGATTTGGACGGACATAATATTAGGGCTGCCAGCGTCCGAATAAAGTCCGTTCAAATAATTTCCGTTTCAAATAAAGTCCGTTAAGGTAAGAGTAGTGGTGTGTAATCAGTTTACTTACCTGCCTCATGAGAAGAAGAATGTGAAATATTTGCTGCTGAGTAAACACGTGATGCCCATATAAGGAATGCTGCTGAGGGCTTATCAAACAGTGGTCATGGGGATCCTGAGAACATCAGAATAAATAAAGACTAAGAGGAAATAAGTGAGATATGATGCTACTAACTGATACGATATATAATATATCAGTATTATGGGCATTATTATTTATTATATCAGCATTGTTATTATATGAGCATTGTTAATATGTACCAGCTAGAGCTCTCACACTGTCCATACTCCAAAACATTTTGCTCTTCCAGATCAAGTCGTGTCCTTGTTTTAGAATATCTTCGTAAACAGTCAGAGCTTTTTCTTGGACCAACTCGTAGAAACCCTGGAGATCAAAACTCAGAATATTTTATTAGTTACCTGATAATATCTTATAAAGAATATAGATGTGAACAAGCTCCTAAGTAGTGACCCCTTACTATTACCTTACTATTACCTTAATATTACCTTACTATTACCTTACTATTACCTTACTATTACCTTACTATTACCTTACTATAACCTTACTATTACCTTACTATTACCTTACTATTACCTTACTATTACCCTTTACCTGATATTGGTGAACTTTGAACAGTTGCTCTAACATGTTGATTCCGTTACCGTCATATCCTACTTTGTTATACAGGTCGTATATCTTGTCCTGAGAAGCAGGGGTGTAGGAAGCGGGGGGGGGGGGGGGGGGTAATTGTGCACAGAAGTATTATAGGTCTTAATAGAAGTAACGGACAAATATTGAGAGAACTTTTGGAATGGTCTATAGTCGAGAATACCGGATTTGCTTCTCAAAAAGGAACTGATAATTTCTCCGGAGGTATCCAGTTTTCTTTTTGAAAAGCACCTGATTTTGACCCCAGAAAGCTACAATGTCCCATGTGTTCATTTCTTCACGCGTTACTAACTCTCGTCTCCCGATGCAATCTGTCATATCAAGGTACTGAGAGAAATGTATTTTAGGATCGTTTAATAACAATTTGATGTAGTATTTCGATCATTATAAGCAAGATATTTACGGTAATTTATTGAAAATTGACATCAAATTTACGTCCCTGCTACCTCCGTTATATTATTACCTCCGTTTCGTAAATTGGCACGGGTCTCATCACATCTGGTTTGCCATTTTCCTGACATAGATAGTATTTTATACATAAAGCAAGATTGTTAAGCGAGAACGATATATTACAATGCAAGTTGTTTAAATTACTTGTGAAGAGCATAATAGATAAAACGTAATACCAGAAGATAGATAAGTCATAGTATTAATTACATAATAAGCTTATACTCCAGTAGCAGAGTGCTATCTGTATTCCTTGTTGCCTGTGTTTACCTGTGTTTTGTTGGTTGATTTGTACAATCCTCGGAGAAATGTCTCGGTGCTCATCAGATTGGCATCATGGGGCGAACTTTGTACCTCAATCTGTGGGAGTGTAGGATATCATCACACAAGGAGGGGGGCAGGGGGGGGATTTACTACCCAAACGTTTGGGAATTTTGCGACATTTTACAATTGAGTAGTTAGATTTTTTTATAAGCTCAAAAAAATAGTCAAAAATTTTGAGCCCCTGTTTACAGAATAAAAGATATGAAATCTGTTGATCATATTCACAAACAAACCAGTTTTCTGTGATACTCTGTATCCAGAAGATAAAGAGATGAGCTAGGATCTGTGTACAAATTTCGTATGTAGATGCCGTTTCTGTATTCCTGGTCAATCCCATACTGAAATTGAAGTAACAATTTCAATGATTGTGATTTCGTGTTTTGAAAACAGGCAAACTAACACAGGACTGCCGATCATTTTGTTTGATTTCCTTGTATATGTGTGTAATTGTATGTCCACAGAAGTAACAAACATGACATTTAGAAAGATTTGAGTGGGTGTACAAAAATGTACAATTAAATGAAAACTTGCTGTGTTTACAATCCAAGGTACCCTCATTATAGGATAAAGTAAGCTGGTAAGCCAAGTACCAATCATTACAACTATAGAACTATGAAGGGGCAGTGGCGTAACGGAAGGCCCCGCTGACCCTGCTGTGCGAGGGGCGCCATCTTAGGGGGGCGCAAAATTGTCGTTTGAATGTGGGACAATTTTTAAAAACTTAACTGAGGTACTAGCAAAATTGAGCGTTTTGCTCTAGAAACATACTTTTTTAGAGATTTTAATGGCATATCGTCTAAGATCACCTAATTTGTTCAATTTTAGGGACGGGGCCAAAAGGGGAGGGGGCGCCAACAGGGGGGTGAATTTTCGGCGGGGGCGCCAACAGGCAACGTTACGCCACTGTGAAGGGTCAAAAAACCTGGTATAAATGCATGTGTCAGGTCTTATGACAGGATTCAAGGTATAAGCCAAATTATATATTAACCTTTGTTAGTTGACTAACTCCCTCTTGGGCCCAAGCGCTATCTTTTAGTGATATGGATGGCGTTGTCTCTCCATTTGAAATCACCTGAGAGTAAATTCATTGTTAGGTTAGAACTGGTGAAAACTACTAAGCTGAACTAAATGTCCAAAAGAGATATGTGCAATTAATAAACCATGCCATACAGAAAGCATGCTATCTTAATTTTCTGGAGTTTTTTTTTCAGTGTAAACATAATTTTGTTCACTAACAAGTATTAGCCGAAGAAGTTCGTCAGACCATACTGTCACTAAAATACTCAAAAGTACTGCCAATGTGAGAGGTTTCATTTGTCGTGCCATGCAACTAAGAGATATTATGTATACTGTATTGTGAAACCACAAATAATAGTTTTAACCCAGTTAGACTACTGGGCTTCTATTTGCAAAAACACGCTCTCTAAGTTTTCAAATTGTTCAAGCTGTGGGTTTTAAACAGATTCATATTCTTTTACTTAATTATCAGCTGGAAAGCAGGATTCTTCCGTAAGCTCTTTAAAAAGTACAATAAACTTCCAAATATTGTCGGTTGTGGACATTTTTAGTAAAAGCCAAAATCAGTCGAGAGATCTATCAAAAACAGTCAAAAATATTATCATCCCAAAAATAACCATAACCAACAAAAGGTGTTTGCATCACAAATGCCTAACAAACTAGAATTTGGAACATAGATGTTACTTCAAACTTGCACAGAGTTTAAAGAAAAAAGATCGATTTTATTCCATAATAATATAATATAATATAATATGAACAAATCAGTGCCTAACTTAAGGCTTCGGCAAAATTCTTTAAACTATGTTAATCGGACTTAGACTTATAAAAATCAAATACTTAACAGTTAAGCACTATTTTAAAGTTCAAGGGACAATATTCACTTCAATGCGATAAAAGGTCACTCAAACAATATTTACATTCAATTAAATACCAATATTTCTGAACTTTAAGCAATCAAAACTTATAAACACATAATTTCCAAAACACATGATCTACTCCATCATCGTGGCATGGGCATGGATCACAAGAGGACTATAGTGCAAAGATAATGCTGCTAGCTCACTGCTGCTATGGGCGCGCGCGCGACAGCAGCAGTGAGCAGTAGTGAGCAGCAGTTAGCAACAGTTAGCAGCAGTTAGCAGCAGTGAGCAGCAGTGCGAGCAGCAGTGAGCAGCAGTAAGCAGCAGTGAGCAGCAGTTTCTTTGCACAATAGTCCTCCTGTGGGATGAGGTTAAGTGCAAAACTTTTGAGGGGGGTTTCATATTTGTTGTTTGTTATCCATTTTGTTTATGTACCCACGTAGAGCAATAAAAGTTTTTTCCTCTTTCTGGCAATGAAGCTTAACTTGTGAAATAAGCGCGCCCGCAGCGGCGCGAAAGCACATGGTTAAGTGAAAAGTTCGCTAGTCTGTTCAATTTTTTTACTTCAATATTCTCAAAAATCACTGACGCTATATAATATACAGCGCGGCCCTGCTTTGTCTTATCAATAAACCATAGTGCATAGAGTCTACCAAACTTAATTACATGGTTGCCTTGATTAACAATTTCAATGCTTACTATGCGTCGTGGTCAGTGTGTCATTCTGCCGCATCAACGATTGGTTTCAATGCAATTTTTGTTTATGAGTGGAAAAGCCGGATGTCCCTAGCCCTAGGTAAAACGAAGTGCGTTGTTATATCCAGAGCCCTTGCGCTTGTAGTGGCGCGCCCCCGCGCCTCCCGCTTTGTTGTTTGTGAAAGCACATAGTTAGGTGAACATGGTTAGGTGAACAAAGTGCGCGGCGCGATGCGTCGGAGAAGTGACGTCCTTTTCATTTCTTCCAGAGCGAGTTATTCTTTACTGGATCAAACAAACTCCCTTCAGATGTTAAGAACTCGGTGACTTAAAGTTTTAAAATTAAATTAGAAGGGTTTAAGAACGAGCGTGCTAAATCACTCTACAGTCGATCTTCGAGATTGTTCTAAAAGGGCCCCAGACAGTTGAAACCAACTCCATTCAATGTATTTTCGGACGCTGATTCCGAATCACCCCCCCCCCTGCCCCCATGACATAGGGTTAAAATGCACCCCTGACGAGATATTGGCGAAAAACTGTTTCGATCACGTGATATGACCGTATAAGGAAGTTAGTCTAATATCTAGTTAGGGTTATGGTTTCAGCATATGCTTTTGTTAAGGATTGGGTTAGGGTTAGGGTTGGGATCAGATTAGAGGGTTAAGGTTTCGAATAGTCGTTCAGGACCAGCTAAAGATAGGGTTGAAAAGGTCACGTGACAGTCGAGTGTAGAGTGATTAATCATCATCCGTTTAAGAAAGATGTGATTTTTAAATATATTTCTAATGACTTCAAATGAAGTGTTACCTGGGGACCTCAGGCTATCGTGGTCATAAACATAGCCTGACGATATGTAACCCTCTCAAACGCGCAATGCTCTCAGCTGAATGACAGGCTGAGCGCGGCCCAGTAAATGAAGTGTAAAATCTGGATTGGAGTATTGTTTATGAGTCTCATTGTTGTAATGTATTCTGTGCAAAATTATTTTTATCCCGGTTACTGCGATAAGTAAAAATGCTCTTATTAGGGAAAAGAGTTCACTCGACGTTTCAATGTAACTACATCGTATTCATGATCTCAAATTATTTGTTATATAGTAGCGTTGAAAGTATTAAAAGGGAGTATTAGGGAAAATTGAAGGACCTAGCTATGCTAGTAATAAAGAGAAGCATAACGATTATCTTTATTTCCACCCTTTTGTGGCAAAAAAGCGATTTATAAATCTTTATTCCACTGAGAAGTATGTTGTATCACGTGGTGACCCCCAATGTCGCTTCACTATAGTAGAGTTTCTACAATACAGGGGAGCCGCGCACTCGTGCACGGCGGGTCATACAACGTATGACAAGAAGTATGAATAGGGTTATCTTTTGGGGATGCTTTCTGAATTTATTTGAAAATTTTTTAAAAATAAAGTTGTAGTTAATAATTTATTAATTTTGGTGGTATGGTAAGATATTTATATTTTTCCATATAGTGTTTTGATACTTTGTAGACATGTGTGATGATGTTATGTCATAATTTTTACTTACTTACTTACATCATATTCAGTATTGATATTATCCATTATTTATTTATTGACATCCTTCAGTCTCCAAAACGAGGTGTGAAGATAAATTAACTTTGAGCCTTGTTTTGGCAACTGCTTAATCGATGGGCAAGTAGGTATTTGGTTTTTAGCAGTGTTGAACATTGAAACAATTATAAAATGTTTATTTTTATCTTATATAACGTACAATATGAATGAAATATGCTATTATGAAGTTTATTCCAGAAACAGAGTACCATAAGCTGTATGACTCCTTATTCAAGTCTCATATGAGCTACTGTATCAGTAGCTGGGGTGGTGTCACACCTTATAGACTATCTAAACTGTTCTCCATCCAAAAAAGATGTGTACGCCTTCTATTTGGAAGCAAACCAAGCTTTGACCGGGCAGAGTATTATGAAACATGTGCACGTGCAAGACCATACAGTGAACACATCTCAAAAAGGAGCTTTGCTTTGGAAAACACTAAGCCAATATTCAATACCGAGAAAATCATGTCAATCCACAACCTGTACACCCAACATATATCCACTGAACTGTTTAAAATCTTGAAACTGCATCAACCTATCTCTCTGACAAGTTTATTCCAAACAAGTTCCAGAGCATGTAGCCAAACTATGCGGGTCCCCCGACACAAACTTGACATTTCTAAACACAATTTTGTCGTCAAAGGTACGACTATATGGAACAGTTTGGCTGATGAAATATTCGACAAATGCACTCCTAATGAAAACAATGTCATGGTCCCTGGCTCTAGTAAATTTTCCGACCTTTCCTCCCCCATCTCAATTATCAAGAGCCGTATCAAAAAGCTGTTACTTGAAACCCAGCAATTGAAAACACCTGGGCGTGAAATTGAGTGGCTCCCCCTAAATAGCTGGGGCATTGAACCAGCTTAGTCAATCAGCATCCCATCCCTTGCATACAACTAATTACAAAAGCGCTAATTATACCAGTTTCAAAAGCATCCTGTCTGGAAGTTCCCTGACTGCCGTGTGAATCTTTGGATCTATTTTTGGATCTATTTTTATATTGATATGATTTTTATATACCTATATATTCCTCGCATAATTTCCATGTCCGCCTGAACAAACCTGGCACCATCAAATCTTACCTCTAGAAACCCCAGAACTCATCAAGCCTAGTCTGAATTCAAAACTAGTTGACCAGCTACGTACAGTTTCCTGGACAACTGGAACCTTTTGGGCCATGCACAAGCCAATAGCATGTATGGTCCTGCAGTGGGGTCTCCTTGTCCTTGGATCTGTGTTTTGATCCGTCTTTTCTTAAAATTTTCCATTTGTGTCACTTAGAATCACCTTTTAAATGTTAATCGACACCACTGGTCCTAGTTAAATTTAGCCATGGCACAACTACTCGAACGTAACAGTTAAATAGGTGTGACATACTATTATATTCTTATAATTATATCATATGAATTGATTGCACTGCTAATAAATAAAATACTTTGTTTTACTAAAAAAATACTTTGTTTTACTATAGTGACGTAACATATATAGTGCAAAGAATTAGTAACTTGCTAGATGTGATTTAAGTGCAATTGTAAATTGCAAAATGTTAACGTCTATTATTACTAACATTTATCTGAATTTAATACAAGTACATGTCACATATAAATTGGGTAGCTGAATGAAACTCGTGCCTCAGAATTTTCCGTTATTAGCATTGCAGTGTCCACGCCCTGTACTGCGTTAACGACCGAAATTTTCACAATATGCAATAATTATTTTGCTTCTAAAATTCTCTGATAATTAATAATATATCGTGACATGTAATTGTAAGATAACAATCCTCGTGCGAGCGGCGCTTACATCTGCACCAGAGAATCTCTCAGCAATGTGTGGCGTCTGCGCGGCGGGCTGTGTATTGTGTATATAGCTGAATTTAAATTTAGATTTATTTGTAAATGTATAATAATATTAAATATGTATTGATTGTTTTGTGGTAAATAAAAATTTTGTTTTACTAAATTTTGTTTTACTTACTATTAAATTTCTTCGAAATAGCATGAGGCAAGTGCTACGAAGTAGCGGGCGCCGGGTGAGTCCATTAACAATGGACAACATTCACTGCAAAGGAATTCTCGCAATGAGTGGCCACTGATTCATATTGTTGCGATTTATTGTTTAGTGGTCCTCGACTGTTGATTGGGTTGTAAATGGACAGGCAACTAACGGGGCAAGGAATGTGCAGGCCTGAAAGCTTTTGCACATACCAAAATGTTAGTCCAGATGAATTTTTGGAGAAAGGCTCTTACATCGACCAAATACAAATTGTTGGGAGAAATAAAAATTGTTTCTATAGTCTGGGGTTCCAGACTGGGCAATAGTATTGCAGCTTTCTTCTCACCTTGTTTTGAAAAGGGGGAGCATCAGGAAAGGTGATCTGTCACTGATGACACTGAAGACCCACTGACGCGACGGTCCCAGACACACCAAACTGACACTCGGCCACAAGCATGCCAAAATCATCAAAAACCTCAACACTACACTCAGCAAAAACAGACAAGATTACAGAACTGCAGTTCACCTCATCACGGGTCACTGCGGCTTAAACAAACACCTTCACACCATTTGCAAATCAAACACCAGTGCTTGTCCTATGTGCGGCGACGGAGAGGAAACTGTCTCACACTTCCTTGGACAGTGTCCAGCTATTGCCCAAATTAGAGGTCAATATTTCCAGGACTACTACCTCTCAGTCAATGACATATTCGACAACCAACACATCACCACTATTGTCAATTTCGCAAACCGCACCAAACGCTTAATTGTGCCGGAAGAGCTGGATCAGACCGGGGTGACTTAAAGTATTATCTCATATGCTGTCTCGTCTCGTTTTACTTTTCCAAACCCAGCTGGCATTTAAGCGTATCATTTTGACTCATATATCATCTTACACCATCCTCCACCAATCACTCTGATTTCACCGGCAACCTTCCCCAAGGTTGCCACACCCCAGAGGTAGGCAGAGCATCTCAATGCTATCCTCTCGTGGGCTATCTTGGCCCAGCCTCTCTTTAAAAAATTTAAAAAAAAAAAAAAAAAAAAAACCCATGATGCCATTTCCCTAGCAGTTTTCAGCATCTGATGGATATGGGGCGTCCATGAGCAGTCATTTGAAAGGAGTACTCCAAGGTCCCTGACTGTTTGTGTTGGTTTGATAGTTAACCCGTTTGATAAGCTTTAGCTGTTACAGTCTTTGTTGGAGAAGGGGAGTTCTCTCAGTAGCAGGGATTTATTAAGCTTGTAGTTGATAACTAACGGATGACATTAAACAGGTCCTCTTGAAGCAAACACCTTGCTACTAAATCAGCAATCTTGCCTATAAGCTTCATGTCATCAGCAGAGACCTTTCCAAGAGCAGTCAATAACGTGTCCAGTTGGTCATCTATATAAAGAATAAACAAGATTGGACCTAACACACAACCACTGCCTGCAGGCGATTCTTTAAGAACTCAGCAAGCCACTGTAGAGTTTTGCCTGTAATGCTGTAGCATTTAGTTTTGGCTAGAAGAATATTGTCATCCACTTTATCAAATGCCTTAGCGTACTTCATCGCCACTATTAAGGGTCTTTAGGATATTGTCTACATGGTCCAAAAGTTGAGTGAGACAACACCTTTTTTTACGGAAACCATGTTGGTGCGGAGACAAAAAGCTGTTTGATTAGATGAGAAATGATGGAGACTGGTCGGTAGTTGGCTGCTGATGTGCGGTCACCCTTTTTGTACACAGGCGCTAAAAGGGAAAGGGGTGCCAACATGCAACATTATGTGCGTAAACTTCACAGTCTGTACTCTCCGATCCTGTATATAGGAGCTTGGATCATGCAGCTAGAGAGAATTAATCTATCCTAGCCAAGTATGGGTCCCTGAAGGTCAGCTTGTATGTGTAATTCTTTTCGCACCCGATTCTCAATCAGGATTCACCAAAAAACAACCACTTTACAAGGGTTTTATGGGATTATTCCAAAACCTGGTAGTAAAAAACTAGGGTCAATAGTTTTTGATGCTCAGATAAAAAGCATCTGGTAAGTCTCAATCTCAGCAAATAAATTTACAATTATCAATAATATGACGACCAAGCATGTCATACTTCATATGCCTCCTCTTATATCTGACAGGGAAAGCAAAAAATATGCTCAAAAGAGCAATTTTATTGAAACATTTACCATTGATTCAATACAAACAGTGCAGGTAACGTTAAGATATGCTAAGCATGTCCCTCGAAGTGAAGAAATCGTCATGGCACCAGCTACTGCACAATTGGTACAGCTCACCATCAGCTCGGAACTTGCTCGGAGACAGCACATCCCTGTTCCTGACATGCTACCAGCAGCGGAGGTTAATTTGTTGCTTATTTGTTTAATACTTAACTGTAAATTATTTTTGGTTTTATAAACCATTCATAATATGCATTTGGCAGTTTTTGCCACAAATTACTTATTACTAGCTAATTCCAGTGATCTTCTTTTAGATAGTAGTCGAAGCTGGACGATCATTCACCATGGCTGCTGAGGAAGAGGCTTCAAGACTTTCAACAGATTGTTCCAGACAAGTAAGTGAACTGATTAATGTCCTTAACTCGTTTATAAAATAGAATGATTAGTATTGTCTGGTTGTCATTACAAAATGATTTTGATTTGAGGATGTTTTGATAAAATGTTGTTTAACGTTGGAAACCTTTTCGACCGATTGTCTTAACTGCGTACCTTGGTTTCTGATACAATAAACTGCACGTGTTATAATGAATCGTTATATCAAACCACACAAGAATGTCAGTTATGCTTCTAGCAAAGCCCTGGGGTAAGATTGACAAATGTGACAGAAACAAATCTATGCAGGTGCGCAGTCTGACCAAAGATTTGAATCTTGCTGGTAGCGATCTGATGAGTGTTAGTCATGCTCTTCGCACTGATCAATCTGTTGCTTTACGCACTGCCCTCCGTGACTCCTGCTTCCAGTATAATTTAACTGTTATGAAGGTATTGTTTATAACCCCCCCCCCCCCTCCCCCCATATTATTTATTATGTACTCTTCATTAAATTGTACTTACGAATATGTAACAGTTTGATTTACATTCCAAACTTATTATTTCAGATATTGTTGTCACTAGATGGTCAAAAGATCAAAATAATCAAAAGTTGCGGTGAACAGCTAGTTGCAGAAATACACTCTATTCCTCATACCTGTGGCAACATGAAAACTTTGGTTCCACTCTTCAAACATTTCATAGAAGATCTAACTCAATTTTGTTACAGAATCACAGATTACCATAAAGAAATAAAGGACAAAAACACCAGGGCAACTGTGGAACAAGGACTGAAGATTATCAAACGTACGCCGACAGTCATATCAAATATTTTGCAAGACCGGGGCAGGAGATCTGTAATTCAGACAGACAGTCAGCTGAACGAGAACATTAAAACTTTTGTGACCACAGTTAGGAATATGCTGGGCGCTTTAAACACAATAGATGTGGAATCAGCTACAAGATACTTGGAACTTGTGCTCCACGCCAGTATCGCAGTCGCTGGGGAAACTTCGTCCAAGAGGAGGAATATCATCAGCACAATTTGCAGCAAGATCATTAGAGTAAGATCTGAACTTGCAAAGTTATTCGCAGTTACAAGTCAGTCAAGTCAGTCTTGGAATGTCATCAACCAGCTCTCCAACCAGATGGGGGAACAGTTCTCCGAGTTAAACAGAATCCTCTCACAGACCTACAAATCATGCGAGCAAACCACTGAACAGTTCAAACCACTGGTAAATCTGAGAGAGGCTGCTCAGAGATCTTATGTACAAAACGATCCTGAATTGGAGAAATACATAGAGAGATTTAAACAGCATGCGAACAGGCTGATTGATATCACGGAATATGCAGTTGAGGTCAGTAAGGAGGATGATGACAACATTTTGGTACTACAGAGAATTGCTGCTGATATAAGCATCCTTGGCCCGAAAATCATTGCCTGTGCTTTATCTGTTCACGCCCATCCTAATGAAAATGTAACTCTTGCTTTCATGAATGCAATGTGTAACGAGTGGTCTAAAGTAGTTTCCAGACTGTTGGCTCTCATCGACAATTTAACAAACACTGGCGAGTTTCTTAGAGCTTCAGAAAGTCACATTAATAAAGATGTAGCACTCTCTAAACAAGCATTTATCAACCAAGATACTGTCGCTTTACTTCGCGCTGCCAAAGCTATGATCAATAAAGCTCAGAGAGTTTTCCACGTAGGGCAGAAGGAACTTTTAAAATCGACCAGCACCAAATTCTCCTCTCAGCTTGAAGCTGCATTAGCTGATTTGGAACACGTGCTACCGAGGATTATCTCACTAACACAAGCTACAGTTGAGGACTTTAAAGATATAGAATCTCAAGAAGAACTTGCTGGAGTGGCCCATGAAATAGCGCGCGCTGTGCACCAGATAAAGACAGTGGTGTGTGAGGACCAGGGAGATGAAGTAACTACCCAGGTAGATGCTGCTAATAGACTGGCATCTGCTCTCAGGGGAGACACTGGCTTCTTTGATATCGGGGTTCAGACCTACTCGGAAGATATCACCAGTAATGGCACTGAACCCCCCGATATCTTGCTGCAGTTTGCTATGAAGGACGACTCTTTAGATCCTGATGACATTAACAAGCTTGTTGGAGTGAAGGGTATTAGAAAACCCCCAGCTTCTATTAACGATGCTATAATCTGCCTGGCAGATCTCATCACCACCGCTATGAACGGGGAGACGGTAGAAAGTTGTATTTCAGTCCTGACTGCTCACTGCGGTAGGATAAAGGAGTTAAGTCAGCAGTGTCACAGCCTCTCTGATAATCAGACCCGGCTCAGAACCATAGATTTCCTGGTTAAAGAAATGAACAAACTGACCCCAAGTGTTAACGACGCAGCCAGGAAAACTGCTAGCAATAACAAAAACGCAGTAGCGATAGAAAACCTGCGGTGGAGTGCTCGTCATTGGGCTGACAGTGTGATAGTTCTGGGTAAAGCATATGATGACTTTGGGTTGGGACCCAGTTCCAGTCATCAAGCAGTGAAAGTTCCCTCAATGAACGGTCTAATATCAGCGGCTACATCAGGTGACAAGGACATGACAGAGGCAGAGCTAGACTCCTTATCTCTCAGAACAACTAAGCAGATAGACCTTGCTACCTACTGTTCTGCAGCGTGTCTCAGTTCCACAGTGGCACAGCAGATAGACAATACTTCAGGGGAGTTGGAGGACGTGTTCAGTGAAATGAGTAGAACCTCCCAGGCTCTGGCTCATTGCCAAGACGACGTTACACTGTCTTATCTGGAGCACGTGTGCGCGCAATGGCAGGAACTGTACTTACAACTGTGTACTTTGGTGGCTGATAACCAACCTGATACTATACCAGACGAAACGGAACTAGGCATACCACCCTCTAAAGTTAACATAGCTATCGAGCAACTTATTTCCTCTGCTAAATCTGGCAATCGTCCAAAAGTTCAGGTTCTGGGTAACTCTCTGTCAGCCATGACAACTAAAATGAGGAGAATATCCAGACCTTTTGATGAGTCTAATGAGTATCCTGAGTACCAGCGAGATTACATTAACGAGGTTAACGAGGAGTTGATGAACATTACTCCTGAGGTTATTAAGTTTGGTCTGCTTGTTGCGGCTGACACTCATGATAAGGATTTCTGTTCTCAACTTGATGCTTACGGAAAGGAATGGGTAGATAAAATGATCAGCTTGTCAAATGCTCTGGAAATGATACCAGAGATGAGTAATAACAGCAAGGACGATGCAATGGAAGCTGTAAGTCTAGAGAGTGAAGAATTGAACGTAGAGCTTGATTCAGTGACAGTGGAACTTGAAGAACCGCCTGAATCTGCGCCGGTACACACAGACAAAGAGAGAAAACACAACCATCACCCTGAGGACCTCCACCAGCCAATCAGAGCTGCTGGTTACAGGCTAGTCCCCCTTTCTGTGCTTTCTGGGGGGGGGGGGGGGGGGGGGGGGGGGGGGGGGGGGGGGGTACTGTGGGTGGTAGCTGGTCACATGCTAGTCCCCCTTTCTGTGTTTTCTGGGGGGGGGGGGGGGGGGAGAGAGGGGGTACTGGGGGTGGTAGCTGGTTACAGGCTAGTCCTCCTTTCTATGCTTTCTGGGGGGGGGGGGGGAAGAGGGGGTACTGGGGGTGGTAGCTGGTTACAGGCTAGTCTCCTTTCTATGCTTTCTGGGGGGGGGGGGGGGAAGAGGGGGTACTGGGGGTGGTAGCTGGTACAGGCTAGTCCTCCTTTCTGTGCTTTCTGGGGGGGGGGAGAGGGGGTACTGGGGGTGGTAGCTGGTTACAGGCTAGTCCCTCTTTCTATGCTTTCTGGGGGGGGGGGGGGGGGGGGGGGGGGGGAGAGGGGGTACTGTGGGTGGTAGCTGGTCACATGCTAGTCCCCCTTTCTGTGTTTTCTGGGGGGGGGGGGAGAGAGGGGGTACTGGGGGTGGTAGCTGGTTACAGGCTAGTCCTCCTTTCTATGCTTTCTGGGGGGGGGGGGGAAGAGGGGGTACTGGGGGTGGTAGCTGGTTACAGGCTAGTCCTCCTTTCTATGCTTTCTGGGGGGGGGGGGGGGGGAAGAGGGGGTACTGGGGTGGTAGCTGGTTACAGGCTAGTCCTCCTTTCTATGCTTTCTGGGGGGGGGGGAAGAGGGGGGTACTGGGGGTGGTAGCTGGTTACAGGCTAGTCCTCCTTTCTATGCTTTCTGGGGGGGGGGGGGGGGGGAGAGAGGGGGTACTGGGGGTGGTAGCTGGTTACAGGCTAGTCCTCCTTTCTATGCTTTCTGGGGGGGGGGGGGGGAAGAGGGGGTACTGGGGGTGGTAGCTGGTTACAGGCTAGTCCTCCTTTCTATGCTTTCTGGGGGGGGGGGAAGAGGGGGTACTGGGGGTGGTAGCTGGTTACAGGCTAGTCCTCCTTTCTATGCTTTCTGGGGGGGGGGGGAGAGAGGGGGTACTGGGGGTGGTAGCTGGTTACAGGCTAGTCCTCCTTTCTATGCTTTCTGGGGGGGGGGGGGGAAGAGGGGGTACTGGGGGTGGTAGCTGGTTACAGGCTAGTCCTCCTTTCTATGCTTTCTGGGGGGGGGGGGGGGGGGGGGGGGAGGAAGAGGGGGTACTGGGGGTGGTAGCTGGTTACAGGCTAGTCCTCCTTTCTATGCTTTCTGGGGGGGGGGGAAGAGGGGGTACTGGGGGTGGTAGCTGGTTACAGGCTAGTCCTCCTTTCTATGCTTTCTGGGGGGGGGGGGGAAGAGGGGGTACTGGGGGTGGTAGCTGGTTACAGGCTAGTCCTCCTTTCTATGCTTTCTGGGGGGGGGGGGGGAGAGAGGGGGTACTGTGGGTGGTAGCTGGTTACATGCTAGTCCTCCTTTCTATGCTTTCTGGGGGGGGGGGGGAGAGAGGGGGTACTGTGGGTGGTAGCTGGTTACATGCTAGTCCTCCTTTCTGTGCTTTCTGGGGGGGGGGGGGGAGAGAGAGGGGGTACTGTGGGTGGTAGCTGGTCACAGGCTAGTCCCCCTTTCTGTGTTTTCTACTTGGCTATCTTAGTTAACAAGTTGTTACTTTAAAGTCACTTTAAAGTTGATAGCAAAATTTAAAAAGTGTGATGCTAGCTTGATTTGATAAGAATTGTTCAGGTTAGTACGGCAGGGAACGATAATGGAGGAGGGGAATGAACTGAGGGAGATAAAGTCAATCACCACTAAGTTATGTGACTGTCTGCAAGTGCTCAGTTCAACGCACACTGATGTCAATGAGAGGTTTCTACATGGTTTATACCTTTATAAATAGGCAATCACATTACTCCTGCTTCGAGTACAAAATGTAATGGTTAAAGGACAATCGTTGAGATATTACTTTTAACAAAAAATCGAACGATTTGGCGTTTTAGAAGTTTAACAACAATAAGTAGCCCCCGGCCCCCCTAGTGTTACTCGGTATACCCCCCTCCCCCGGCCCCCTAGTGTTACTCGGTATACCCCCTCCCCCGGCCCCCTAATGTTACTCGGTTATACCCCCCCTCCCCCGGCCCCCTAGTGTTACTCGGTATACCCCCCCTCCCCCGGCCCCCCTAGTGTTACTCGGTATACCCCTCCCCCGGCCCCCCTAATGTTACTCGGTATACCCCCTCCCCCGGCCCTCTAGTGTTACTCGGTATACCCCCCCGGCCCCCTAGTGTTACTCGGTAAACCCCCCGGCCCGCCCTAGTGTTACTCGGTATACCCCCCCCCCCCCGGCCACCTAGTGTTACTCGGTATACCCCCTCCCCCGGCCCCCTAGTGTTACCCGGTATACCCCTCCCCCGGCCCCCTACTGTTACTCGGTATACCCCCCTCCCCCCGGCCCCCTAGTGTTACTCGGTATACCCCCCTCCCCCGGCCCCCCCTAGTGTTACTCGGTATACCCCCTCCCCCGGCCCCCTAATGTTACTCGGTATACCCCCTCCCCCGGCCCCTCTAGTGTTACTCGGTATACCCACCCGGCCCCCTAGTGTTACTCGGTAAACCCCCCCCCCCCCCCGGCCCCCCTAGTGTTACTCGGTATACCCCCTCCCCCGGCCCCCTAGTGTTACTCGGTATACCCCCCTCCCCCGGCCCCCTAGTGTTACTCGGTATACCCCCCCTCCCCCGGCCCCCTAGTGTTACTCGGTATACCCCCTCCCCCGGCCCCCTAGTGTTACTCGGTATACCCCCTCCCCCGGCCCCCTAGTGTTACTCGGTATACCCCCTCCCCCGGCCCCCTAGTGTTACTCGGTATACCCCCTCCCCCGGCCCCCTAGTGTTACTCGGTATACCCCCTCCCCCGGCCCCCTAGTGTTACTCGGTATACCCCCTCCCCCGGCCCCCCTAGTGTTACTCGGTATACCCCCCTCCCCCGGCCCCCTAGTGTTACTCGGTATACCCCCTCCCCCGGCCCCCTAGTGTTACTCGGTATACCCCCTCCCCCGGCCCCCTAGTGTTACTCGGTATACCCCCTCCCCCGGCCCCCTAGTGTTACTCGGTATACCCCCCGGCCCCCTAGTGTTACTCGGTATACCCCCCCCCCCCCCCCCCCCCCCCCCCCCCCCCCCCGGCCCCCTAGTGTTACTCGGTATACCCCCCTCAGGTATGAGATGGAGGACACAGTGGATCAGGTTAAAGGAACAGTAAACCAGATTTTGCTGATGAGACCTGGTGATCTAGAGGATTCTGTGGAGGACTGGCTGCACTCCATCAACAGTGTTACATCTCATCTGGACACATTCCTTAAACCTCTCCTTGACATTGTCAGTTCTCCTAAAAACAAAGATGTGTTCTCCACGTCGGCAGAGAGGATAACTAAACTAGTGGAATCTGTCACTGAAATAACATCAGATCTGCAACTTGGCGTGTATCTGAAGCTGATAACCAACGAGAAGGAGAGAGACGGGGTGGAGCTGGTCAATGTGACGCAGGATCACGTGAACAAGATGACACCTGCGTTATGTGACGCTATACAAGTTGTCACTTCCAGACCTAATGACACCCTGCAGAGGACCAAGTTTGAAGCTATCAAATACCAATGGGCAACTAAGTTTAGACTTCTCAACATTGCAATAGGTGACATTTTGGGGCATCACAGCTCTTTCCCTGAGTTTGCAGACAGGAAGGATTGCTGGGTTGTTGAGGAGGACATGGAGAGATTGCTCACCTCAGTGTACCTCATATCAGATAAACTAATAGAGTGTGATTACAAGGACTTAGTGTTTAAACACATCAACAAGTTAAGAGAGCTGCAAGGTTCAATGAGCAGTGTTCATTTAATGGACCCAGCCCAGTACATGCTGCTAAAGACGGATATAACATTTGCAGTGTACTGTATCCACAGTGCGGTTATTACTACATGTAGTGCGGTTACTGATCTAGTACCTGAGTTACCTGCTGACCTGGCGGACTCTATTGAGTGTGATCCTGGGACACTGTCTGATACAGCAGACCATGCTATAGATATGATAACAACTATCTCAGACAGGGTGGAGGCTGAGGGAGGGGAGGCTGAGGACCAAGAGAAGGTTCAGAAGATGAGGATCCTATCTTCTTCCCTCATTGAGACACTGGTTCTTATATCTGATCAGCCGTCAACTGAGGTAATGTGAGATACGCTTCATTATCTTTATACTCTGCTCTCATAATTTTTGAAATCATTGTATTTTCAATTAATTGATAATGCGTTTTATTCGAGCTCGAACATAAATATTATGGTCCTCTAAATAAAACGTATCATGTTGACTGTTCAGGTGCGACTAGAATACAAACAGTGTTATGTAGACTGGCTGTGTCAAGTAATGGAACTGGCTAAAAAGACATCATTTGAAGCTCTCAAACCCCGGAACATACTGATTGATGACGTCATTAAGAGTGATGACGTCATTAAGAGTGGTGACGTCATTAAGAGTGATGACGTCATTAAGAGTGGTGAGGTGATGCAGGATAACGGACATGAGGAGGACATAGCAATAATGTACCGTGATGTTAACACTTGTAGTGGTAGTCCTGGCTCAGATAGGAATGAGGAGGACATAGCAATAATGTACCGTGATGTTAACACTTGTAGTGGTAGTCCTGGCTCAGATAGGAATGAGGAGCACATAGCAATAATGTACCGTGATGTTAACACTTGTAGTGGCAGTCCTGGCTCAGATAGGAATGAGGAGCACATAGCAATAATGTACCGTGATGTTAACACTTGTAGTGGCAGTCCTGGCTCAGATAGGAATGATATGAGATGCAGTACTTTTAGATCCGAACTATCTGGTAGGTTATCTTTATTTCTGTAATTACTAACTGTACACTCTTCAGACTACAACCCATGGCACAAGAAACTCGGAAATAAAGTTTCATTCCCTCGTCTCTGAGGTGAAATTTGGCAAAAAGATGAAATCTGAAAATGTCCTACCGGTAGGACATTTTCAAAATTTTCCTTTCATCAAAGTTTTCTCCGGATATTCGGCTTCCAGTACCTCGATGGTGACTTGTGTCACTCACACTGACCTCACTAATTGGTCACAGGTCAAAAATTCAGTCAAAACCGTTCAATTTCGGTCAAGGAAACGGCACAAAAGCTACCAGGTCAGGTATAAGTGATACCTTACTTATGAAAGCGACTTATGTGCTTCTTTGAATTAAAGTTCTTCGATTAAACTTGTCTCTGCAAACCCAAAGTTAATCCATGATTACCTTGTGTCAGGATCTCAGACGTTTTCGGAACTACACTTCTCAGAAGAAGAAGGAAACAAGACCCCAGAACCAACTTTCAGTGCATCTCTTAATGGGAGGGAGGAGAGGGGGCGGAGCCATTATGTTAACTTGCAGTACCACCAGGGATACCAGCAGGAGGTAGGTTAACTTGCAGTACCACCAGGGATACCAGCAGGAGGTAGGTTAACTTGCAGTACCACCAGGGATACCAGCAGGAGGTAGGTTAACTTGCAGTACCACCAGGGATACCAGCAGGAGGTAGGTTAACTTGCAGTACCACCAGGGATACCAGCAGGAGGTAGGTTAACTTGCAGTACCACCAGGGATACCAGCAGGAGGTAGGTTAACTTGCAGTACCACCAGGGATACCAGCAGGAGGTAGGTTAACTTGCAGTACCACCAGGGATACCAGCAGGAGGTAGGTTAACTTGCAGTACCACCAGGGATACCAGCAGGAGGTAGGTTAACTTGCAGTACCACCAGGGATACCAGCAGGAGGTAGGTTAACTTGCAGTACCACCAGGGATACCAGCAGGAGGTAGGTTAACTTGCAGTACCACCAGGGATACCAGCAGGAGGTAGGTTAACTTGCAGTACCACCAGGGATACCAGCAGGAGGTAGGTTAACTTGCAGTACCACCAGGGATACCAGCAGGAGGTAGGTTAACTTGCAGTACCACCAGGGATACCAGCAGGAGGTAGGTTAACTTGCAGTACCACCAGGGATACCAGCAGGAGGTAGGTTAACTTGCAGTACCACCAGGGATACCAGCAGGAGGTAGGTTAACTTGCAGTACCACCAGGGATACCAGCAGGAGGTAGGTTAACTTGCAGTACCACCAGGGATACCAGCAGGAGGTAGGTTAACTTGCAGTACCACCAGGGATACCAGCAGGAGGTAGGTTAACTTGCAGTACCACCAGGGATACCAGCAGGAGGTAGGTTAACTTGCAGTACCACCAGGGATACCAGCAGGAGGTAGGTTAACTTGCAGTACCACCAGGGATACCAGCAGGAGGTAGGTTAACTTGCAGTACCACCAGGGATACCAGCAGGAGGTAGGTTAACTTGCAGTACCACCAGGGATACCAGCAGGAGGTAGGTTAACTTGCAGTACCACCAGGGATACCAGCAGGAGGTAGGTTAACTTGCAGTACCACCAGGGATACCAGCAGGAGGTAGGTTAACTTGCAGTACCACCAGGGATACCAGCAGGAGGTAGGTTAACTTGCAGTACCACCAGGGATACCAGCAGGAGGTAGGTTAACTTGCAGTACCACCAGGGATACCAGCAGGAGGTAGGTTAACTTGCAGTACCACCAGGGATACCAGCAGGAGGTAGGTTAACTTGCAGTACCACCAGGGATACCAGCAGGAGGTAGGTTAACTTGCAGTACCACCAGGGATACCAGCAGGAGGTAGGTTAACTTGCAGTACCACCAGGGATACCAGCAGGAGGTAGGTTAACTTGCAGTACCACCAGGGATACCAGCAGGAGGTAGGTTAACTTGCAGTACCACCAGGGATACCAGCAGGAGGTAGGTTAACTTGCAGTACCACCAGGGATACCAGCAGGAGGTAGGTTAACTTGCAGTACCACCAGGGATACCAGCAGGAGGTAGGTTAACTTGCAGTACCACCAGGGATACCAGCAGGAGGTAGGTTAACTTGCAGTACCACCAGGGATACCAGCAGGAGGTAGGTTAACTTGCAGTACCACCAGGGATACCAGCAGGAGGTAGGTTAACTTGCAGTACCACCAGGGATACCAGCAGGAGGTAGGTTAACTTGCAGTACCACCAGGGATACCAGCAGGAGGTAGGTTAACTTGCAGTACCACCAGGGATACCAGCAGGAGGTAGGTTAACTTGCAGTACCACCAGGGATACCAGCAGGAGGTAGGTTAACTTGCAGTACCACCAGGGATACCAGCAGGAGGTAGGTTAACTTGCAGTACCACCAGGGATACCAGCAGGAGGTAGGTTAACTTGCAGTACCACCAGGGATACCAGCAGGAGGTAGGTTAACTTGCAGTACCACCAGGGATACCAGCAGGAGGTAGGTTAACTTGCAGTACCACCAGGGATACCAGCAGGAGGTAGGTTAACTTGCAGTACCACCAGGGATACCAGCAGGAGGTAGGTTAACTTGCAGTACCACCAGGGATACCAGCAGGAGGTAGGTTAACTTGCAGTACCACCAGGGATACCAGCAGGAGGTAGGTTAACTTGCAGTACCACCAGGGATACCAGCAGGAGGTAGGTTAACTTGCAGTACCACCAGGGATACCAGCAGGAGGTAGGTTAACTTGCAGTACCACCAGGGATACCAGCAGGAGGTAGGTTAACTTGCAGTACCACCAGGGATACCAGCAGGAGGTAGGTTAACTTGCAGTACCACCAGGGATACCAGCAGGAGGTAGGTTAACTTGCAGTACCACCAGGGATACCAGCAGGAGGTAGGTTAACTTGCAGTACCACCAGGGATACCAGCAGGAGGTAGGTTAACTTGCAGTACCACCAGGGATACCAGCAGGAGGTAGGTTAACTTGCAGTACCACCAGGGATACCAGCAGGAGGTAGGTTAACTTGCAGTACCACCAGGGATACCAGCAGGAGGTAGGTTAACTTGCAGTACCACCAGGGATACCAGCAGGAGGTAGGTTAACTTGCAGTACCACCAGGGATACCAGCAGGAGGTAGGTTAACTTGCAGTACCACCAGGGATACCAGCAGGAGGTAGGTTAACTTGCAGTACCACCAGGGATACCAGCAGGAGGTAGGTTAACTTGCAGTACCACCAGGGATACCAGCAGGAGGTAGGTTAACTTGCAGTACCACCAGGGATACCAGCAGGAGGTAGGTTAACTTGCAGTACCACCAGGGATACCAGCAGGAGGTAGGTTAACTTGCAGTACCACCAGGGATACCAGCAGGAGGTAGGTTAACTTGCAGTACCACCAGGGATACCAGCAGGAGGTAGGTTAACTTGCAGTACCACCAGGGATACCAGCAGGAGGTAGGTTAACTTGCAGTACCACCAGGGATACCAGCAGGAGGTAGGTTAACTTGCAGTACCACCAGGGATACCAGCAGGAGGTAGGTTAACTTGCAGTACCACCAGGGATACCAGCAGGAGGTAGGTTAACTTGCAGTACCACCAGGGATACCAGCAGGAGGTAGGTTAACTTGCAGTACCACCAGGGATACCAGCAGGAGGTAGGTTAACTTGCAGTACCACCAGGGATACCAGCAGGAGGTAGGTTAACTTGCAGTACCACCAGGGATACCAGCAGGAGGTAGGTTAACTTGCAGTACCACCAGGGATACCAGCAGGAGGTAGGTTAACTTGCAGTACCACCAGGGATACCAGCAGGAGGTAGGTTAACTTGCAGTACCACCAGGGATACCAGCAGGAGGTAGGTTAACTTGCAGTACCACCAGGGATACCAGCAGGAGGTAGGTTAACTTGCAGTACCACCAGGGATACCAGCAGGAGGTAGGTTAACTTGCAGTACCACCAGGGATACCAGCAGGAGGTAGGTTAACTTGCAGTACCACCAGGGATACCAGCAGGAGGTAGGTTAACTTGCAGTACCACCAGGGATACCAGCAGGAGGTAGGTTAACTTGCAGTACCACCAGGGATACCAGCAGGAGGTAGGTTAACTTGCAGTACCACCAGGGATACCAGCAGGAGGTAGGTTAACTTGCAGTACCACCAGGGATACCAGCAGGAGGTAGGTTAACTTGCAGTACCACCAGGGATACCAGCAGGAGGTAGGTTAACTTGCAGTACCACCAGGGATACCAGCAGGAGGTAGGTTAACTTGCAGTACCACCAGGGATACCAGCAGGAGGTAGGTTAACTTGCAGTACCACCAGGGATACCAGCAGGAGGTAGGTTAACTTGCAGTACCACCAGGGATACCAGCAGGAGGTAGGTTAACTTGCAGTACCACCAGGGATACCAGCAGGAGGTAGGTTAACTTGCAGTACCACCAGGGATACCAGCAGGAGGTAGGTTAACTTGCAGTACCACCAGGGATACCAGCAGGAGGTAGGTTAACTTGCAGTACCACCAGGGATACCAGCAGGAGGTAGGTTAACTTGCAGTACCACCAGGGATACCAGCAGGAGGTAGGTTAACTTGCAGTACCACCAGGGATACCAGCAGGAGGTAGGTTAACTTGCAGTACCACCAGGGATACCAGCAGGAGGTAGGTTAACTTGCAGTACCACCAGGGATACCAGCAGGAGGTAGGTTAACTTGCAGTACCACCAGGGATACCAGCAGGAGGTAGGTTAACTTGCAGTACCACCAGGGATACCAGCAGGAGGTAGGTTAACTTGCAGTACCACCAGGGATACCAGCAGGAGGTAGGTTAACTTGCAGTACCACCAGGGATACCAGCAGGAGGTAGGTTAACTTGCAGTACCACCAGGGATACCAGCAGGAGGTAGGTTAACTTGCAGTACCACCAGGGATACCAGCAGGAGGTAGGTTAACTTGCAGTACCACCAGGGATACCAGCAGGAGGTAGGTTAACTTGCAGTACCACCAGGGATACCAGCAGGAGGTAGGTTAACTTGCAGTACCACCAGGGATACCAGCAGGAGGTAGGTTAACTTGCAGTACCACCAGGGATACCAGCAGGAGGTAGGTTAACTTGCAGTACCACCAGGGATACCAGCAGGAGGTAGGTTAACTTGCAGTACCACCAGGGATACCAGCAGGAGGTAGGTTAACTTGCAGTACCACCAGGGATACCAGCAGGAGGTAGGTTAACTTGCAGTACCACCAGGGATACCAGCAGGAGGTAGGTTAACTTGCAGTACCACCAGGGATACCAGCAGGAGGTAGGTTAACTTGCAGTACCACCAGGGATACCAGCAGGAGGTAGGTTAACTTGCAGTACCACCAGGGATACCAGCAGGAGGTAGGTTAACTTGCAGTACCACCAGGGATACCAGCAGGAGGTAGGTTAACTTGCAGTACCACCAGGGATACCAGCAGGAGGTAGGTTAACTTGCAGTACCACCAGGGATACCAGCAGGAGGTAGGTTAACTTGCAGTACCACCAGGGATACCAGCAGGAGGTAGGTTAACTTGCAGTACCACCAGGGATACCAGCAGGAGGTAGGTTAACTTGCAGTACCACCAGGGATACCAGCAGGAGGTAGGTTAACTTGCAGTACCACCAGGGATACCAGCAGGAGGTAGGTTAACTTGCAGTACCACCAGGGATACCAGCAGGAGGTAGGTTAACTTGCAGTACCACCAGGGATACCAGCAGGAGGTAGGTTAACTTGCAGTACCACCAGGGATACCAGCAGGAGGTAGGTTAACTTGCAGTACCACCAGGGATACCAGCAGGAGGTAGGTTAACTTGCAGTACCACCAGGGATACCAGCAGGAGGTAGGTTAACTTGCAGTACCACCAGGGATACCAGCAGGAGGTAGGTTAACTTGCAGTACCACCAGGGATACCAGCAGGAGGTAGGTTAACTTGCAGTACCACCAGGGATACCAGCAGGAGGTAGGTTAACTTGCAGTACCACCAGGGATACCAGCAGGAGGTAGGTTAACTTGCAGTACCACCAGGGATACCAGCAGGAGGTAGGTTAACTTGCAGTACCACCAGGGATACCAGCAGGAGGTAGGTTAACTTGCAGTACCACCAGGGATACCAGCAGGAGGTAGGTTAAAGTTAATCCATTATTCTATTTAAAATATATTTATTGTAAGTCACTATGATTGTAAGGTCTTAAGGTAATTGTAATATATCCTTAGTAACTAGTACCTAGTACTTAGTAACTAACATTGTCCAGGGATCACAAGAAGAATACAGTGAAGAAGAAATGCCATTAAAAATAGAGGGAGACAGTGTACAGGGAGACAGTCTGCACGGTACAGACAGTCTGTTTGAGAGGAACAGTACCCAGGAGGAGGAGGAGGGTGAGGGTGAGAGTGTAGGGTGAGGGTGAGGGTGAGGAGGAGGGTGAGGGTGAGAGTGTAGGGAGTAGCAGGTGCTCTACTCCTGTTATGATACACCCTCTTCAGTTGGAGTACTCAGAGGATCCCACCAACACGGTAATGGCGCTACTTAGTACTACTACTCATTATGCATATCAGTTAACCTCAAGCAGTCCACATAATGAGTTTGGTTCACCTCAGTTTCATACCATGTGATGTAAACTTTATTGCAGGCTGTTCTAAGCGATATAGCTTCAGTGATGAGCGACCAAGAACCCACCACCGAGTCAACCGATACTGTCGACTCTTCAATAAGGGTACGGTATTCTTAGTAGCTTTTAAATTATGAACTCACTAAAACCCCCCCCCCCCCAACTAACTAACCAACCCCCACTAACTAACTAACTAACTTACTAACTAAGCCCTCCCTAATAAACTAAACCCCCCATAACTAACTCACTAAACCCCCCCCCAACTAACTAACCAATCCCCACTAACTAACTAACTAACTTACTAACTAAGCCCTCCCTAACTAACTAAACCCCCCATAACTAACCAACCCCCACTAACTAACTAACTAACTTACTAACTAAACCCTCCCTAATAAACTAAACCCCCCATAACTAACTCACTAAACCCCCCCCCCAACTAACTAACTAACTAACTTACTAACTAAACCCTCCCTAATAAAACTAAACCCCCCCATAACTAACTCACTAAACCCCCCCCCCCCCCCAACTAACTAACCAACCCCCACTAATACTAACTAAACTATAACTTACGAACTAAACCCTCACTAAATAAACTAAACCCCCCATAAACTAACTACTAAACCCCCCCCCCCCCCCAACTAACTACCATATCCCCATAACTAACAAGTCTAACTTACTAACTAAGGCCTCCCTAACTAACTAAACCCCCAGTAGACAACCAACTCCCACTAACTAATGTAAGACTAACTTTACTAACTAAACCTCCTAATTAAAAACTAACCCCTCCATACAACTCACCTAACCCCCCCCCCAAACTACTAACTCTAACTTAACTTTCCTAACTAATCCTCCCTAATAAACTATACCCCCGCTCCACATAATAATCTCACTTAAACCTCCCCCCCCCCCCCCCCCCCCCCGCCCCCCACCCCCCCCCCCCCCCGCCCCCCCCTCCCCGCCCCCCCCCCCCCCTCCCTCCCCCCCCCCCCCCCCTCCAACTAACTAAACCAGAACCCCCACTAACTAGATCTAAATAATCCTTACTAAACTAAACCCTCCACTAATAAATAAACCCCCATAAACTAAACTCACTAAACCCCCCCCCCCCAACTAACTAAACCAACCCCTACTAACTAACTAACTAAATGGTACTTATAAAGCATAAACCCTCCCTAATAAACTTAACCCCCCAGTAAACTAACAACTAAACCCCCTCCCCAACTAAATGCCTCTTAGACTATATCTTAGACTTTACTAACTATTAACCTCCCTAATAAACTAAAACCCCCCATAAACTAACTCACTAGAAACCCCCTCCCCCTAACTAACTAACAACCACCCACTAATAACTAACTAACTTACGTAACAAGCGCCCTCTCCTAATAAACGTAAACCCCCCGATAAGCTAACTCATAAAACCCCCCCGCCCCCATCCCCCCCCCCCCCCCTCCCTCAATCTAACTTTAACCAACCCCACTAAATAAACTATACTAATTACTAAAGACTAAGCCCCCCTTTCCCTAACTATACTGTAAAACCCCTCCCATAACTAACTAAACCCCCTAAAGTTATCTAACCCCCCTGACTAACCCCCAGCTCATTCATTATATATAACCACATTATAAATGGATTTCACGTTCTCCATTAGGGGACCCCCCCCCCCCCTTCTCATTGTGACAAAATAAACTCATCACACTTTCAAAATAACAGTTAATTTTAGTGTAGAAATCAAAGGGTATTATCAGAATAAGTTAATTACAAAATTATTGGTTCATCTACTTAACTAACTTAGTTGTATCAAAAATTTAAATAACTCCCATTTCATAAGCTCAAAGTTTTTATGGTTACAAATTACAGTAGAACCCCGATTAAACGTACAGTTTGGGGAGAAGGAAAATAGTTAGTCTTGTCACATGGTCACATGGTCACATGGTCACATGGTCACATGGTCACATGGTCACATGGTCACATGGTCACATGGTCACATGGTGGTCACATGGTCACATGGTCACATGGTCATGTCACATGGTCACTACTAATGTTAATCACTTCCTAATTAGCCTCCTCTAATCTCCTCTTTATCTGCCCGATACTACCCTCTGTTAGGAGGGACTCTATCACTGCTTTGTCGATGGCATCACTCCCTACCCTCTCCTGAAAGTTAAATAGTAAATAGTGAAACTAACCCCTGTACTTGTCACTGAAACTGAGTCTTAAGAGGAACATAACCCCTGTACTTTGAGGGAGTTGAAGCGAGAAATTTACCTAAAATTTTTGCGAATGAGAAAGTGAATCGGAGTGAAATGACAAAGTGAATCAGAGTGAAATGATAAAGTGAATCAGAGTGAAATGAGTGTATCTTACTGCTGAAGATTTAGTTACTCACAATAACATAGTTGACCCCACTCTCCACCACGGTGAGACTCAGTGTGAGGCCCAGGTGTCGCACTATGTCTCCAACAAATGCATACAATTCAGGACCTTCTATCGTATCGTCAGGGGTGCCCCCCCGCTTCCTACACCCCTGGTTCACGTTAGAATTGTAATGCGACAAAATTGACTGAGATTATGGGATTAAGATTTAACGTGCGTTAACGTTGAAATGCTGGTAAAACAGGAGGGTAAAGTTACCTTGACATGTTTCTGGATGAAATTTGACGAATTCCCATAAAAAGAGCATTTTCCCTAGTCACAAACCTACGTGATCATCAGAGAAAACCACACATATTGCAAAACTAATAAGAACTGCACGGGGATCTTCCGGATTTATTCCTTGACAATTGTTTATTTTTGATTGTCACTTTTTGGCGGAATCTTTTTTCCAGAAATTTATACTCCATTAACAAACCCAAATCCCATAACTTACAACATTACCAAAACTACCCCCACAACCATACTAAACCCACCTTAAACACAAACCTCCTCTATACCCAAACACCCAAACCCCTAACAAACTCAAAACAAACCCCCACCCCCCCACCATATGATACCTCTTTCACATACTCTCACCCCCAACCCCCCACCCAACAAACCACCCTATCATCATCTCACACACTCTTTATACCTAATAACATACTACCTTAATGGTAAGTACAACTTAACCACAATATAACACCAACTCAATAACAAACCACTTATATGATATATAAACCTGTCAGCAACACTACTACTACTAGTACTACAATGTTAGGTTATATAAAACAGCAAACACCTCGGCGGGTGTTATGTCCGTGCAGTCCTTCTTGAGAAATAGGTCCTTCATGAACTTGGAGAACTCCACGTACTCAAGGTAGCCGTTCTTATCTGTGTCATAATGGAACCAAACCTGGGAGAAATGTAGGTTACCATCGTTACCACGCATGGTCCGTGCAATATTCACTTGGTAGAAGTGTAACTACTAGGGTTGCGAAAAAGGGGAGGAATGTGTAAAGGGTGGTAACCTATGGTAACCATGGTAACCTATGGTAACCTGTTGTAACCCCATTACCTGCATGTGTAAAGGGTGGTAACCTGTGGTAACCTATGGTAACCTGTTGTAACCCCCATTACCTGCATGAACTCGGTACTGGTGAGTATCTTGTTTCTGAGGTTCCTAAAGTCCACTCCCTCCCCTGACCCTCCTCGGCACAACATCAGACACTTCATCTGCCACCTTATACCAACACTTACTTTAGTACCTACTTCTCGCGGAATAAAGAACGGAAAGTTCTGCAAGAGAGAGGGGACCCCCCCCTCCCCCCCACACAAGAGACAAGTATTTAACGTGTTTTGAATACTAAAACTCAGAATAAGACGGATTGAGAGAGAGAAGTGACGAAATTATAGTAGCTGTTTAAAGCTCCTTTGCTACGTAAACTAAAATATCTTTAAAGAAAGATAGAACAAGAAATATGGCCGTATTTCTTGAGTGGAATCAGTGGATGGCCGCTCAATTTTCCGATCCAAAATGCAGATGGTGTGTAATGGTGTGTAATGGTGTGTAATGGTGTGTAATGGTGTGTAATGGTGTGTAATGGTGTTTAATGGTGTGTAATGGTGTGTAATGGTGTGTAATGGTGTGTAATGGTGTGTAATGGTGTGTAATGGTGTGTAATGGTGTGTAATGGTGTGTAATGGTGTGTAATGGTGTGTAATGGTGTGTAATGGTGTGTAATGGTGTGTAATGGTGTGTAATGGTGTGTAATGGTGTGCAGGTAGTGTTGTGTAATGGTGTGTAATGGTGTGTAATGGTGTGTAATGGTGTGTGATGGTGTGTAATGGTGTGTAATGGTGTGTAATGGTGTGTAATGGTGTGTAATGGTGTGTAATGGTGTGTAATGGTGTGTAATGGTGTGTAATGGTGTGTAATGGTGTGTAATGGTGTGTAATGGTGTCTCATAACCATGGTAACCTGTGAGATGGTGTCTCATATCATATAACATATCGAGCAATTCTATTTATGCGACCTGATGCTTATAGCTTATGCAAGCTGACATGGATCTGTACATAATACTGACGAAATAAAGTGCAAAATATTTACATATCCGCCACTAGACTATATCTTCCGTGCATGGTGAAAATTGACATTTTGCTTGATCAGTTTGGCGTCGCGAACCAACAGTAACCAATCCAGAATATCGCGCAAAATAACTTTGCGGATATTACCATAGCAACTAAACGACCAGCGACAACAGCGACAAAGAGCGAGGCGAACAAACTTGCGCGGACGCAATCTACCATGAGTCATGAATCGGGGTAAAATAGTAAATATCTTATATTTAAAAGTAGTCGTGACTTGATTTAATTGAATTAGCCGGTAAATACCTCTTATTAAACCATACAAGCAGCTTGTTATAAAACCTGATACCCGTCGCTCTGAGATCTTGGGTTCCATATTGATGAATTAAACATTTAGCACTTGCAGTTAAGTTAAACACTTAACACTTGAATAAACTGAATTACCTACACATTTCCACTTATCTTATTGGTGCTAATTATAGTTAATTATTATAGATAATTATTAGGGTTATCGAATAGTTCGGAAAATATCAACCAAATATACGGTATTTGGTAGTATTTGGTAGTATATATCTGGTATTCGGTTACATAATAGCGGATACTATCATATACCAAATATGCAGTGAAAAACAAACGAATGTCAAGTGAAAAAAGAAACTAAGCACCATTAAATTAATTCGTATAATCTAATATAATAACGATGGTAGCCTAAAGTAAGTTTAACGTTATGATTGAAAGCTAAGTGATCATGTAAATGACATAATATTGGCATATTGCCAATATTGCGTCAGCCGCTTATTACTGTCACATTCCTTTGGAGTCTTTCTTCTTTGGCACAAAACACATATTTTGGACTAATTTTGGTTTCTTTCGTTAAAAAACAAGCCATTATTAAACCAGTCTTCATTTTGTATAAATATGGTTAATTGTATAGTTTTAAATTTGGTAGAATATTGTTTGTATAGATACAGTAGATACAGGAACATGTATATAATAATAGTTTGAACCCCCCCCCCCCCTCAGATGCTAGAAGAGGAGTTAGCTCCCTGGGAGGTGACACACAACAGTCTGTTAGCCACCACCAAGATACTAGTACAACAGTTCACTCTTGTAAGGGACACTGTAGTAGCTCAACCCAACACTAGGTCAGTTTACTAGTTAGCAGGGAGGGTTTCATTATATTTAGCAGGGAGGGTTTCATTATATTTAGCAGGGAGGGTTTCATCATATTTAGCAGGGAGGGTTTCATCATATTTAGCAGGGAGGGTTTCATCATATTTAGCAGGGAGGGTTTCATTATGTCATATTTAGCAGGGAGGGTTCCATCATATTTAGCAGGGAGGGTTTCATCATATTTAGCAGGGAGGGTTTCATCATATTTAGCAGGGAGGGTTTCATCATATCATATTTAGCAGGGAGGGTTTCATCATATCATATTTAGCAGGGAGGGTTTCATCATATTTAGCAGGGAGGGTTTCATCATATTTAGCAGGGAGGGTTTCTTCATATTTAGCAGGGAGGGTTTCATTATATCATATTTAGCAGGGAGGGTTTCATCATATTTAGCAGGGAGGGTTTCATCATATTTAGCAGGGAGGGGTTCATCATATCATATTTAGCAGGGAGGGTTTCATCATATTTAGCAGGGAGGGTTTCATTATGCCATATTTAGCAGGGAGAGTTTCATCATATTTAGCGGGGAGGGTTTCATTATGCCATATTTAGCAGGGAGGGGTTCATCATATCATATTTAGCAGGGAGGGTTTCATCATATTTAGCAGGGAGGGGTTCATCATATCATATTTAGCAGGGAGGGTTTCATTATATCATATTTAGCAGGGAGGGTTTCATTATGCCATATTTAGCAGGGAGGGTTTCATTATATCATATTTAGCAGGGAGGGTTTCATCATATCATATTTAGCAGGGAGGGTTTCATCATATCATATTTTTGCA
>NC_087076.1:822691-865191 GCF_026151205.1 Bolinopsis microptera
TAGTGTGGGGATTAGGGGTTGGGGGGTTTTGAGGGGGGGAAGTGATGAGGATTCGTGCTGGTTTAGGTGGGGGATATGATGGGGATTCTGTGCTTTTTGAGTGGGGATGTGATGGGTTTCTTGCTTTTTGGTTGGGGGTTAGGAGAGGTTCGTCTGGTTTGAGTGTGGGGATATGATGAGGATTCGTGCTTTTTTGAGGGGGGGGATAGTGGAGGGATTCGTGCTTTTTTGAGTGGGGGGAAGTGAGGGGATTCTTTCGGGGTTTGAGGGTGGGGGATAGGTAGGTTTTTTCTTTGAGTGGGGGGGGATAGTGATGGGGATTCTGTCGGTTTTTGAGTGTGGGAAGTGATAGATTCTGGCTTTTTGATTGGGGGGGATATGATAGGATTCTGTGGGGTTTTGATTTGGGGGGGATAGAGGGGTTTCTGTGCGGTTGAGGGGGGGGATGTGAGGGATTCTGTGGGGTTTGAGTGGGGGGGATATGTAGGATTCTGTGCGGGTTGAGGGGGGGATATGATGGATTTTTTGGGGTTTGAGGGGGGGGATAGTGAGAGGATTCTGTGGGTTTGTGTGGGGGATTATAGTTTTTTTTCGTGTTTTTGATTTGGGGGGGTGTGATTGGGTTCTGTGCGGGTTTTGGGTTGGGGATATGATAGGATTCTGGCGGTTTATGTGGGGAAGGGGATGAGGGAGGGGTGGGGGTTGATGTGGGGGAAGGATGGGGTTTCTGTGCTGGTTGGGGGGGGGAAAAGTGATGGGCGTGCGGTTTTGAGGGGGGGGAAGTAGAGGTTCTGTGCGGGTTTGATTTTGGGGGTATGATGAATTCTTTGGGGGTTGGTGGGGGATAGTATAAAGGTCTGGCTGGTTTGGGGGTTTGGGGGATAGGGGGATTTGTGCTTTTTGAGGGGGGGGATAGTGTGAGATTCGGTTTTTTTGGGTGGGGGGAAAAGGGAGGATTCTGGCGGTTTTGAGTGGGGGGAAGGTGAGGAAATTTGTGGGTTTGAGTGTGGGGATAGTGATGAGGATTCTGTGCTGGTTTGAGTGTGGGGGATAGTGATGAGGATTCTGTGCTGGTTTGAGTGTGGGGGATAGTGATGAGGATTCTGTGCTGGTTTGAGTGTGGGGGATAGTGATGAGGATTCTGTGCTGGTTTGAGTGTGGGGGATAGTGATGAGGATTCTGTGCTGGTTTGAGTGTGGGGGATAGTGATGAGGATTCTGTGCTGGTTTGAGTGTGGGGGATAGTGATGAGGATTCTGTGCTGGTTTGAGTGTGGGGGATAGTGATGAGGATTCTGTGCTGGTTTGAGTGTGGGGGATAGTGATGAGGATTCTGTGCTGGTTTGAGTGTGGGGGATAGTGATGAGGATTCTGTGCTGGTTTGAGTGTGGGGGATAGTGATGAGGATTCTGTGCTGGTTTGAGTGTGGGGGATAGTGATGAGGATTCTGTGCTGGTTTGAGTGTGGGGGATAGTGATGAGGATTCTGTGCTGGTTTGAGTGTGGGGGATAGTGATGAGGATTCTGTGCTGGTTTGAGTGTGGGGGATAGTGATGAGGATTCTGTGCTGGTTTGAGTGTGGGGGATAGTGATGAGGATTCTGTGCTGGTTTGAGTGTGGGGGATAGTGATGAGGATTCTGTGCTGGTTTGAGTGTGGGGGATAGTGATGAGGATTCTGTGCTGGTTTGAGTGTGGGGGATAGTGATGAGGATTCTGTGCTGGTTTGAGTGTGGGGGATAGTGATGAGGATTCTGTGCTGGTTTGAGTGTGGGGGATAGTGATGAGGATTCTGTGCTGGTTTGAGTGTGGGGGATAGTGATGAGGATTCTGTGCTGGTTTGAGTGTGGGGGATAGTGATGAGGATTCTGTGCTGGTTTGAGTGTGGGGGATAGTGATGAGGATTCTGTGCTGGTTTGAGTGTGGGGGATAGTGATGAGGATTCTGTGCTGGTTTGAGTGTGGGGGATAGTGATGAGGATTCTGTGCTGGTTTGAGTGTGGGGGATAGTGATGAGGATTCTGTGCTGGTTTGAGTGTGGGGGATAGTGATGAGGATTCTGTGCTGGTTTGAGTGTGGGGGATAGTGATGAGGATTCTGTGCTGGTTTGAGTGTGGGGGATAGTGATGAGGATTCTGTGCTGGTTTGAGTGTGGGGGATAGTGATGAGGATTCTGTGCTGGTTTGAGTGTGGGGGATAGTGATGAGGATTCTGTGCTGGTTTGAGTGTGGGGGATAGTGATGAGGATTCTGTGCTGGTTTGAGTGTGGGGGATAGTGATGAGGATTCTGTGCTGGTTTGAGTGTGGGGGATAGTGATGAGGATTCTGTGCTGGTTTGAGTGTGGGGGATAGTGATGAGGATTCTGTGCTGGTTTGAGTGTGGGGGATAGTGATGAGGATTCTGTGCTGGTTTGAGTGTGGGGGATAGTGATGAGGATTCTGTGCTGGTTTGAGTGTGGGGGATAGTGATGAGGATTCTGTGCTGGTTTGAGTGTGGGGGATAGTGATGAGGATTCTGTGCTGGTTTGAGTGTGGGGGATAGTGATGAGGATTCTGTGCTGGTTTGAGTGTGGGGGATAGTGATGAGGATTCTGTGCTGGTTTGAGTGTGGGGGATAGTGATGAGGATTCTGTGCTGGTTTGAGTGTGGGGGATAGTGATGAGGATTCTGTGCTGGTTTGAGTGTGGGGGATAGTGATGAGGATTCTGTGCTGGTTTGAGTGTGGGGGATAGTGATGAGGATTCTGTGCTGGTTTGAGTGTGGGGGATAGTGATGAGGATTCTGTGCTGGTTTGAGTGTGGGGGATAGTGATGAGGATTCTGTGCTGGTTTGAGTGTGGGGGATAGTGATGAGGATTCTGTGCTGGTTTGAGTGTGGGGGATAGTGATGAGGATTCTGTGCTGGTTTGAGTGTGGGGGATAGTGATGAGGATTCTGTGCTGGTTTGAGTGTGGGGGATAGTGATGAGGATTCTGTGCTGGTTTGAGTGTGGGGGATAGTGATGAGGATTCTGTGCTGGTTTGAGTGTGGGGGATAGTGATGAGGATTCTGTGCTGGTTTGAGTGTGGGGGATAGTGATGAGGATTCTGTGCTGGTTTGAGTGTGGGGGATAGTGATGAGGATTCTGTGCTGGTTTGAGTGTGGGGGATAGTGATGAGGATTCTGTGCTGGTTTGAGTGTGGGGGATAGTGATGAGGATTCTGTGCTGGTTTGAGTGTGGGGGATAGTGATGAGGATTCTGTGCTGGTTTGAGTGTGGGGGATAGTGATGAGGATTCTGTGCTGGTTTGAGTGTGGGGGATAGTGATGAGGATTCTGTGCTGGTTTGAGTGTGGGGGATAGTGATGAGGATTCTGTGCTGGTTTGAGTGTGGGGGATAGTGATGAGGATTCTGTGCTGGTTTGAGTGTGGGGGATAGTGATGAGGATTCTGTGCTGGTTTGAGTGTGGGGGATAGTGATGAGGATTCTGTGCTGGTTTGAGTGTGGGGGATAGTGATGAGGATTCTGTGCTGGTTTGAGTGTGGGGGATAGTGATGAGGATTCTGTGCTGGTTTGAGTGTGGGGGATAGTGATGAGGATTCTGTGCTGGTTTGAGTGTGGGGGATAGTGATGAGGATTCTGTGCTGGTTTGAGTGTGGGGGATAGTGATGAGGATTCTGTGCTGGTTTGAGTGTGGGGGATAGTGATGAGGATTCTGTGCTGGTTTGAGTGTGGGGGATAGTGATGAGGATTCTGTGCTGGTTTGAGTGTGGGGGATAGTGATGAGGATTCTGTGCTGGTTTGAGTGTGGGGGATAGTGATGAGGATTCTGTGCTGGTTTGAGTGTGGGGGATAGTGATGAGGATTCTGTGCTGGTTTGAGTGTGGGGGATAGTGATGAGGATTCTGTGCTGGTTTGAGTGTGGGGGATAGTGATGAGGATTCTGTGCTGGTTTGAGTGTGGGGGATAGTGATGAGGATTCTGTGCTGGTTTGAGTGTGGGGGATAGTGATGAGGATTCTGTGCTGGTTTGAGTGTGGGGGATAGTGATGAGGATTCTGTGCTGGTTTGAGTGTGGGGGATAGTGATGAGGATTCTGTGCTGGTTTGAGTGTGGGGGATAGTGATGAGGATTCTGTGCTGGTTTGAGTGTGGGGGATAGTGATGAGGATTCTGTGCTGGTTTGAGTGTGGGGGATAGTGATGAGGATTCTGTGCTGGTTTGAGTGTGGGGGATAGTGATGAGGATTCTGTGCTGGTTTGAGTGTGGGGGATAGTGATGAGGATTCTGTGCTGGTTTGAGTGTGGGGGATAGTGATGAGGATTCTGTGCTGGTTTGAGTGTGGGGGATAGTGATGAGGATTCTGTGCTGGTTTGAGTGTGGGGGATAGTGATGAGGATTCTGTGCTGGTTTGAGTGTGGGGGATAGTGATGAGGATTCTGTGCTGGTTTGAGTGTGGGGGATAGTGATGAGGATTCTGTGCTGGTTTGAGTGTGGGGGATAGTGATGAGGATTCTGTGCTGGTTTGAGTGTGGGGGATAGTGATGAGGATTCTGTGCTGGTTTGAAAGTTATACAGTTATAAGAAGACAGTTTTACAGATAGTATTATGACGATAATATAATAGTTTGCATATACATGTAATGAAGTTAGCACGCATGATTATACGGAGTTACGTGTGTTTACACAATCAGTGTTCACTTGCAGAGCAAACTTCTAAACTGTGTTAGTTATTATTCGAATTTGAATATTTAGTGTACTTATATGTTTTATAACTTTTGACTGACTGATTGAGCGATCATTTTAACTTTTTGAAGACAGATTTTTTAGATTTCCTAAGATAAGATCATTGCCTGACTATAATTAATGCACTTTTCAATTTAAAAATCTTATGAAATTTTATTGATTTTAAAATTTAAATCTCCTCGTTTTTGTTGTTGTGATAATTAAACGACCACGCATCTTTACATCTGAAACGTTAGAAACCAATATCAAATGTTTCAAATGGTGCTAATCAGAGAGATAATATGTTATAAATATAGATTTGATGGTCTTTATGCTAATAGGTCTTTAAGCAGACCATAAAATAAAACCTGGAAATTAAGAAAGGTTCCTCAACACACATTTCGAAAATTGTAAAATCCGCTAAAAAAATTCGTTAAGGTTCCTCCTTTCTTAAGTCAAGTAAGAACCTGAGCCAAGTAAATGTTTTAAATCCGTCTGATAACTGATCATCTCTCACTTCTTACATTGTAGCAGCTGATTGGGTCGAGTTCTTCTCTGCAATGTCATGTTAGTGGTGGACTGAAGTTTGATCGCTTAATAAAAATGACTCCAAAGATTTTAATGAATTTTAGTTTCAGCTCAAACCGTTCAAAACATAATATTATCATGATGACATAATACCTGGAACTACCGCCCATTCATGTGGCGTCGTTTTAATCGGTCGCAATTAGGAAAACCGTATTTGTGACACGCGCAAACTTTATTATGATCCAAAAAAAAGTTACCATAGGTGTGTACGATAGAATTATGCCGCGCGCGCGTGGACACGGCACTGCGCTATTTTAATAGCGCAATAATATTTTAATAGCAGTTATAAAACAAACAAGAATTGCGCCGGTTAGCGGACGCTAGATTTCCATCAACCGTAGTGATTGCCATGCCTTTTAAAATTTAAAATTACAATTAACGATAGTTTCATGTTGGTCAAAATACTAAATAATGCAAATGGTTATTTTTTAACAATTCTTGGGGCGCTACGAAACACATAATCGAGGGGTTGCCATTGTCAATAATTCAAATTTAAAAAGTTAAATGACCGGACACCATAGCCTGCGCCTGTGTGGTGATACGCAGTTAAAAATTTGAAGAACAAAAGCCATGTGAATTAAGAATAGTTGTTTACAAGTTTACATAAGTTGTTAGATTAAATAAAATGGTAGTCGTGAAATCCGTCGTAGGTAATGCAACTCATAATAACATTTATGGTCCATTTCGTATAACAAATCAATCACTCGACAATCGTGTTCAACATAATATCAGCATCATAATTTGTTCAACAATATAACGGATTACTTATATTATATCATTGACATTATCGGGAACCAAGTCGGTGGTTACACCTTGACCATTGTTAATGATCTGGCCCGGCGCGCGCTACTTCGTAGCTCGTGCCATCGAGAAGAAAGCGGCGCGCGCTACTTCGAAGAAATTTAGACGAGTAACATCCGTCAAGTTACACCAAGCACTCACAACAAAACGAGAAGTTAGTATGTATTGTACCGCATCATGATCAATGATCAAGTAAAGAAAAGCTTGTGTTACTTAACACATGTATAAGATCCGGGAAATCGCTTGTTATCTAAATCAATTAACATAGAATTCAAATTGTTTGCTTGGCGCCGCGCATTTGAAACTGTAATATAATTCGATCGATCGTCAAATCGTGCAAACGTATGCGGAGGGTAACCATGGCGACGAGACCATAACTGCTCTGCGCGCGGAGAATATGCATTAAAATAACGTATGCGGAGGGTTATGCATGTTTTGCTTTGTGACACCTGACACCGTACGAAAAACTTATCTACCTACTATACCCATTCTCAATTCCTTCCACTCCTATACATCTAATGCCTTTTTAAAGAAAAAAACAGTTGATGTAAAAAATGCGGCCCCTTTTCTTTTGTGGATGGCCGCTCAATTTCCCGATCCGATGACCGCGAATTTTTTAACCATATTCCATACCACCTTGGGACCCCAGTATTTATTACTGGGCGGCGCTCAGCCTGTCATTCCGCCGACGACGCGGACGCGACGCGAATCTTTATTATGATTATGAACATAATAGCCTGGGGTCCCCAGGTAACAGTTTTTACTGTTTATAAGCATGCAGATAAGGCGGAGTGACAGGCCGAGCACCGCCCAGTTAATATAATTCCATATTGAATTTGAAAATCGTGTATATTTTTATGTAACCATATGTTTATTGTTTATGCAACCTGACACGGATCTGTGCAAAATAGTAATATAAATACTAACTCAAAATAATAATAATATGTTATCTATATCAATTAGTCCCTAGCGGGATGGTTCATGGTGAAATTAACAATGTAATTGTACTTGAACAGTTCACCACCGCGCGCAACAATGTCAATTGTTTAAATCATGATCAGATTAACTAAAAACTGTCTTGATCACGTGATATAATAACCGTATAACTATAAGAAAGCTGGTCGAATTTATCGTTAGGGTTAGGATTTCAACATATATGCTTTTGTTAGACTTAGGGATTGGGTTAAAGTTAGGGTTGAGATCAGCTATTGCTAAGAGGGTTAATTAGGGTTTCGAATAGTCTATCAGGGCCAGCTAGAGTTACCAGCTAGAGTTAGTGTGACAGTGCCTCAAGACTCAAAAGTACGTGCCGTGACAGTGCCTCGAGAGTGCCTCGAGCGAGCATGCTAAATCACTCTACAGTAGATCTTCGAGATTGTTCTAAAAGGGCCCCCGACAGTTGAAACCAACTAGCTTAAATTTGACATAACTCACTAGCTGAAGTAGCACTGAATTGTCCAATGACACTTTGTGAATCTGACCTCCAGTTCGCCATTTTTGAGATAAAAGCAAATCGAGGATGTTCAAAAGGTGCAGGATGAACAGCTCATCAAAATGGCGGTGGAAATTATTTCATAGACTCTAAAATGTTTTTTCCAGATCCAGTCTTATACTTAAATTTGACATACCTTATCGGACCTTATTTGGACGGACATCTTACTATATATAAAGCGAGACGATATATATGTATGTATATATCCATGCCATTTTACTGACACCACGGCATCAACTTTAACGCAACTTTCCGCAAAAACCGTAAAAGATATATTACTGAAACTTTTTTGACTGGGTCAAATGCTTTAATGGCCTTCAAATCAGCATGAAAAAATAAAAAATTGGCCAAGGAATAATAATTTTAGTGCCCAAAATTTGGACTCCCAAGTGGTGTCAAAAACGCGAATTAAATAGGTAATAATTATTTTAGTCTCTCGAGTCTTGACACCACTTTAGGGTTAGACGGGTTCCTGCTAGTTAAATGAACAGACGTAATTATGAACGGACATTAATATGAACGCTAGAAGGCATTCAAAGCCATCAAAAAATATTTCAGCAAATGATTTTTAAATCCATTTTTTATACAGTAAGTAAGAAAAGCAGTCGTTAAGCAGTAGACATTTTAAAATGTGTATACATGATCAGTGTCTAATATCACATATCATGTTCATCAAATGGGTTTTCGTGCATGAAATACTAAATAGTCCATGCTCAAAGCATCAGTGATTTCTAGCTTTTTTCATCAAACTACCCCGGTCCTGCATTTCAGTGTTAACTATTACAAGCCATTCGGCATGAAGTGGTTTTTATCTTAGACAACTTTAGGTTAACCTTAACATCACGTGGAGCTTTCCTAGCACTGTTTCATTACCTCCCCTGAGTAATATGAACTATAACAACGTCGGACAATGTCCTTGGCAACACAATTTACCGTAATATCTAAAGGCTGGAACAAGTTTGTCATGTTGGCGGGGACTAGCTCATGAATTATGTCTGTGAGTGTCATAATTTCGTTGACTTTTTCCGCCAAGTGACCCTTGAAAACATCATATACCAGTAAAGTTTTTTGTGCCTCCGGCAGACCAAGGAGAACCTTTCCGTCGTTAACTTACTGCACAATAAGGTTGTCATAGTTGTCATATTCTGGACAAAGAGTTAGAATTTTTGAAAAACATTTAACGGACTTTAACTTGGACGGACCTTAAATGAACGGACTTTATTTGAACGGACATTAAAATGAACGTTAGGGCCTCCAGCGTTCAATTAATGTCCGTCCAAATAAGGTTCGATAAGGTAGTTAGCTAGGAGTATTCCTTAAAAGAAAGTTTTAATCACATCCCATACAGCCCAATAAAACATAAAACACTTTAAACACAATTCACAATTACACAATTGCCACAAAACCGACCAAAATGCTCTTCCAGCAACCTTTGCTTATCTTGTCAAATTCTAACTTGTTCTCTTCATTTAATTACTTCGCCAGAGAATCTGCAACAAACAAGTATATTATATTTGAGTAATATTTAAGGTTCTGTGATTGTTTTTACCAAACCCCAAAATTGGGTAGAGTGGACTGTGGCCACTGTATTTCTTTTCGGCCCGTGTTATAGCGAGGCGCGTTTTACTTATAGCAAGGTACTTCTGTAATTACTATGGAGTTATCGTAATGTAACTGTCACTCCTTTCTCAGCTCCAATAGTTCATTGTCCGTTTATTTCTAGATTTCCATAGAAGCCACAAAGTAAGAGACTAGATTCTGAATTCAATGGTAAAACGATTCACCATGCCCTCAGTAACTTGCCACTAGGACCATTGGGCTAAGAGAATACATACTATATCTATTGCAGTCACTCTAATTCTTGTTAAACTTACCAACCCTGTTTGTCCTTTTTCATCTCATACGGGATTACAAACAGACTAAGTCATCTTTATATTCAACAGGTTGAAAAGAAAAGAACAAAAAGCACCGTTTAGGGCACCACGAGTATTAGCCGGGCTGCTGCGAGCTTAGCGTATTTATTCAAAGTACTGCAAGTGAGCCTGCGCCTGTTCGTATAGTCGTTAGCCATAGGAAGATCTCGATTAACTCCAAGTAGAATTTAAAGGAACGCGAGGACTGAGAGGATTTTCAGGGCGTGACTCTGCAGTGGTCGTTTTGAGGGATACCTGAGGAAAATCAAATTTGGGTAGGAAAAATTGTATTTACCAAAATGTTACTCAGAAATTTATAAAAGTTTTAGTTTGCAATAATTTTAATGATATGTGTTGTTCCGTACAAATGATTACACTCACATCCATCTACCTTAGAAATTCCCATTCTTCTAATTATTAAAAAACGGCTTATGAATTGTCGTTCTAAGTTGCAGTAGAGTTGTTATAAAAAGAAGTTCGTTAATAACTGACTGGACCAAATTATATTGACAAGAATTTACCGTCTTCGCACAAAATATATACTATAAATCTGTATAAAACATCTCAGTTCACTATTTCCTAACAGCACTGCGTGTCCCTTTGTCCAGGCGGGTTTAATCGGTTTTCATTACTGCACTCTGCAAATATCAGCCTCTTCCACGAAAAATCGTAATAGCTCGCGGTGAATTCGAGGGACGCTGACTTGGACTGGAGAATCCCTGGAAGAGGCGATCAAGATTATTAGCAGCTCGGTCCTATAATCACCTAATGAGCCGAATGTAGTGAATAGAATGACGCGGTTATATAGGAAACGATTAAAACTCACATGGAATTTCTTGTGCGCTCCCTTAATTGCACTATTATCTAACTGCACTGTTTGTTCCTTTGTCCAGTTAACCAGTTATAAGGTTATACAGATTCACAAAGTATGGTTTTTGCGAAGATGATATTGATAAACTCTCGGTAATAAATTTCGGTCCAGTCAGAATTTCAAAATTCACGGGCTGTAAGTATTTTGTGAGCATGATATCATTAAATCTTTAAATGATCTTTATCTGCACCATTCACGATCCCTCACCTTTTTTATTGCATGGCGCATGCCATGTACTGCAAAGCTCTTCGGCCGGGTTTTCTGGTAAGAATAAATATTCATATATTTAGATCTGCTGTACTAAGAGATGAGACCTGATTCTTTCACAGACCACTTGACTGGCCCAAATTTTCTAGTAACGATGAATATTCAAACCTACAGTACTAGGAGATGAGACCTGATTCTTTCACAAATCATTAGGCTGTCCCAACTCACGAGCTTAATCGTGCATTAGTTACCAGCTTATCGAAGAACCTCGTAAGAGGCATCAGGTCAAAGGCGGTTGCAAGGCAATGGGTACACGTGACACACAAAGATCACCTCGGTCCTTTTCTTGTAGATCAGTACACTATTTAAGGGTTAGGGTCAGGGTTTTCTTTTGCACGCTCTCATATCTTGAACACTGAACAGCGTACAAATTATTCGATTGATGCCGGCTGCACATAAACTTTAAGGGTTAACGCCATCCTGGCCTCGTGTATCGCGTCGGGGAGCTTATAAAAGTCTTCTTTTTACCATTAGTTCTTACCATTATTTCTCTTGTTTAACTTTAAGTAAGAACTTATGGTGAAAAATAATATTTTTAGAGACAGACTTTAATATTTCACAAATCTGTGCTCAATATATAATCAAAGTTTATTGTCTTTTCCATATAGTTTTATTTTATCTATCTATAAGGTGTCCAGTTCCACACTTCCAGGGACATCAATCATGTCCCTAATCAATTCCACGCGGTGATGTCGTTACAGAATTATAGGGATCATTCAGTCGATTAAAAATCTTTTAGATTCTGTCAAATATTTTTAAGTCTTCGAAGTCCGCTGATATGAGATTATCAAACATTAATAAAACATTTTTGTCACATTTAATATTTAAGGTAAAAATATTTTTATTGTTATATTTGATTTATCAGTCCTAATAAACTACATACATTAAAAAATTAATATATCAGAAGCCAGAACATGAAAACGACGTTGATCATTATTACGACTTTGCTTTGGTTACCCCTTATTCTTAAAGTTAAAGGTAAGGATAAATTTAATTTAATGATAAATTTCAATTTTAATAAGTATTACAGTAGCTTACCTCGTTATAACGCGCATCGAGGGAGGAACGAATTTAGCCCAAAAAACCGCGTTATAGCAAGGTCTGCATTTTAACGAGGTTTGATCTTGAAGGCAAATTGTCACTTATAAGCAGTTTTGTAGAGTTAAACACATATTATGTAAGGTCAGTGTTTGGTGCACATATTCTCTTGATGCTATTTTATACTGAAAGAGCTTTGTCATGTACAAATCCATACTACAAAGTGCAAATTTAAGTTTATCACAAACTTAAAATTGTAACTTTATGTACTATTTTCATTTTGCATATTACATTGTAAAAGAGGGAGGAAACCCCAAATACCGCGTTACAACGAGGTCCGCTGCGTCGCTTTATTATAGTAATCAGGTGAATTTTAACGAGGTTATACAGCAACTTCATTCGGTTTGAGTTAGTAAACCAATTGATCAATCAGGATACATATTACACATATGTAATTATATAATTCAGGTTTTTATAATTTAGTCAAATCAACACTATTTCTTTAATTTGACTGATTGGAAATGGTATAAATTATAATGTGATAATCTCTTAAAGTGTTCACTACTTCAGGTGCTCTAAGACCAGAGGTACCAGGTGAGATAGTACCTGCCTCTGTGTCTGTGTCTGCGACTAATTACGTGGATAAGTATGGAGCAGATAAGGCTATAGACAGGGATCTGAGCACCCTTGCTTTTGCACAACCAGTAGGGGATAGTAATGCTTGGTTTAGAGCATCTCTAGATAAGGTACACTGCATTAAGCAGGTAGTGCATTATAGTGCCCCGAGGGACATAAACACTCACACCTGCTCTAGAGACACGTGTACCTGTCAGGAAGGGTGGTGCGATAATTGGTCGCCCCCCTTGTTGTTTGTAGGTTACCATGAAAACACGGTCTCGGTAGATTATGTCCCCTCCGGGTGTAAACTTGGAGACACTGTAGAAATAACAAGGGATGAGTCTAAAGATGTCAGAGTGTGGGAAATAGTGATTATCACACAATTAGGTAATGAACTCATTAATTTTAAATTGATTTTCCAGATATTATTCTGAAACTATCAAATTATATCATGTCATAGCTTCATGAGTTATACAATATACATAGCTATATTTTTAAAGCGACATTAGATTAAGGGGGGGGGTTCACCCTGATTTTTTTGTGAAACTTGGTTTCGAGATAGCAGTTGACCAACAAACTAGGACCAGTGACCAAACTTTTGAGGGGGTCCCGGACCCCAACCGCCAAACGGTGCCCGCGGGGCTGCCACGCCCATATTTGGTCCATATCAGGCCCAATTTAGCCAAATACCATAAACATGCCCAAAACCCAGATTTTAGGTGCTTTACTTGTAGCTAGTGGTCCCTTGAACTCGTATATGAAGTTTCATCAAGATTGGACAAAAAATAACTGAGTTATGAGCTAAAAACTATATGCCCATATTTGGGCATACGCACTAAATTTGATCGATTTTGGCCCATAAATTGGTCAAATATCAATATTTTTGAATAAAACTTACTTTATATGAAAGGTAAGCCTAAACTACACATTCTCTATGATTATCAGCTCAATACCTACCTAACTGTGGATTCTGTGTTCAAATAATCACAAAAAATGAACAAAATCGCCCATATCTCAGTTCGCGATATTTGCAAAACTGACTTCGCTCAAAACAATAGAACTCAATAGGGTTTCAATATTTTTTCATGAAATTTTCAGAATCAACGTAGAATTGTCTCATGACCTTAAGTTTTGGGACAGAATTTTGAGTTAGGCCTTTAAAAAAATTTGGCGGCCAAATTCTAAAATTTGCCGGGCATTTTTCAGAATTTGGCCGCCAAATTTTTTTAAAGGCCTAACTCAAAATTCTGTCCCAAAACTTAAGGTCATGAGACAATTCTACGTTGATTCTGAAAATTTCATGAAAAAATATTGAAACCCTATTGAGTTCTATTGTTTTGAGCGAAGTCAGTTTTGCAAATATCGCGAACTGAGATATGGGCGATTTTGTTCATTTTTTGTGATTATTTGAACACAGAATCCACAGTTAGGTAGGTATTGAGCTGATAATCATAGAGAATGTGTAGTTTAGGCTTACCTTTCATATAAAGTTAGTTTCATTCAAAAATATTGATATTTGACCAATTTATGGGCCAAAATCGATCAAATTTAGTGCGTATGCCCAAATATGGGCATATAGTTTTTAGCTCATAACTCAGTTATTTTTTGTCCAATCTTGATGAAACTTCATATACGAGTTCAAGGGACCACTAGCTACAAGTAAAGCACCTAAAATCTGGGTTTTGGGCATGTTTATGGTATTTGGCTAAATTGGGCCTGATATGGACCAAATATGGGCGTGGCAGCCCCGCGGGCACCGTTTGGCGGTTGGGGTCCGGGACCCCCTCAAAAGTTTGGTCACTGGTCCTAGTTTGTTGGTCAACTGCTATCTCGAAACCAAGTTTTACAAAAAAATCAGGGTGAACCCCCCCCCCCCCCTTAAGACGATATTTCACGACAGTTAACTAGTTGCGCGAAAAAAACGACATTCTAAAATTACAATATCTACCAAAGGTTGCGAGGAACTGAGCCTAAAGAACGTCGTATCAACGGAGCCTAGACTTCCTGTAGCAAATGGAACACTGATGACGGTACAATGCGAAACAGGGTTCATCAACAGAGGAGAAAAAGCAAGGTGTCTTTATGGAGAGATATTTGGTCTTGTCTATGATGCACCACTTTGTGATGGTATGTTAACACCTTGATACCCATTCAATAAGATTATTATTTAAACTCTTAAATTAATATTTATGTCATGCACGAGGAAGAGATCCTATGAACTTCTCGTTTAAATTAGCGCGAGTTACTTTGGTAACTAAACCGCAGAGCGAAATAAGAATTTCAAGATTGCGATGAGGCGCTGCAAACGTTCCACACTATAATTTTGTCTGGTCAACAGAATTTAATTAACATATGCCCATTATATATGTATATGGCGCGAAATGGCGCGAAATCTGGCAATAACTCAATAATTTTGGAATAGGTTTAGGTAAATACTTTAGCTATTTTCCTTACCCAAGATATCATACGAACCTACAAATAAAAGTTTGAGTATTTAGCAGAGTATGGCAATGATCAGTGAGTACAATGTTCAATAAATGTTGTGTTATTTAAATACAAAAATCTCGACAAGTAAATTATTGATTCAGGAATCATGTTTCTAGATAAATGAAAAAATTCGTTGTGAAAATGTACATTGTGCTTAAGCATAAAAAGATAAAAGGGTTGGTAAGGAAATTATGAAGCTATCTAAAATTTCAGAAAAACAGAAGAGAGAAGAAACTTGAAGGAATCATGACCACGGAAAGAAAGATGTCCAGGCGGTAAGCATTAATTGGTTATTCTCAGTATCGATAGGGTAACTTTCATTCAATTACGTGGGCATTAGAAAGTCTCAATAAATAAACTCTCAATAATGATAAATATTTAATAGTCTCATGAGGTATTATTCTAATTCAGTGATTGTGTGAAACTCAGCTTAATTGAATAACACATTACTTTAATTTTAATTGAATAACACATTACTCTCTGCAGGGACAGTTGGTAAACTGCAAACCAGAATGAACGAAGGTGACACGGAGGAAACCACACACTTTGAACTGGGAACAGGTACCACTTCAGAAACTCAACAATTAATTGTATTTGTGTTTGCATTTGAGACCCGTTCCCATTCTCAAATATGAATTTGATAGAACTCAGTTTTCAGTATAACTACGGTCATTACCTCAAAGAGTAATCATCATAATTATTTCTAGTTCTCTGCAAGTCTAGTCAGAGTTAAACTTATTTGGATCGTTATCGTAATAGTAGTACTTCGTGATATCGATCCAAATTAATTCTAATCAGTTAGATCTTAGCTAAATAGTGCGGACTCAAGTAGGAACCTTTCAGCTCAAACAAATACCACGGTACGTGCCTAAATAACAAAAACTATACAGCACTGTTATTGTTAATAAAGAATAAAGGGGCCGTATCAAAAGTCAATTTTTAATATTAAGTCATAACTTTCTTAAGCTCTTGAAATTAAATAGCGGTTGTGAGACGTCGCTCTTCTTAAAACTTGTTAAAGGAGTTTTGAAGTAGACTTGTGAAATAAGAATTTCAAATTTGATTGTTTGATTCTATTGATATTTGATTGACTATTAAAATTATCAGCTCCTATTTCAGACAACGGACTAGATGAAAACTCTCCGCCGAAAGAAGCATCAACTGTCTGGAGACAAATTAAAGGACTAGGACTGACCTTGCAGCTAAAAAACTTGCATATTATACATTTATATATGCATCACTATCAGAGACAACTTAAAATATACAATTACCCTTACGGCCTTACTCAAACTGATATACTTCACTTAGTCTAGTTTAACTTATTAAGTTATTTTCCAACTTATGGTATCATTATAATAATATGGTTTCAAAACGTTTTAAAAAACTTTTTAAATCTATTTTCTTGGTTTAAAAATCGATCTATAATAGGGGTGCATTTTAATCTACTGTGGCGCATTTTCTATTGAAATTTTATTACAAGATTTTGAAACTTTTATTTGCATTTTGCAAGGTGACAATTGATTTTATCATACCTGTTTGTCTTTGTGCCATTGTAAGGTTAGTATTTATTTAACTGGGATTTTAGGCAATTTAAATAATTTTTCGGTTTAAGTAAGTGGTTAGTACATGAACTAAAAAGGTTAGTTCATGTACTGTAAATTTTAGAGCACAGCATTAATGGGGTTAACATTTTTTACGGTCCCGGTTTAGTACACTTTGGGTTATAAAGTTTATTGAAACGGAGTATTCTGGATTTGGCGTTTACAGATTTTGTTAATAATAAGATAATAGATGTTCTGATTTGAAAGATGTATTGGGATAAGAAATTAGTTTGGGCTAGGTTTATAATTGTTGGGTTATAAGATGTCACGTGATAGTTATACAATTTCTAAAGTAATAGGTAAGATTTGAACATTAACCCACTTCAGGCTCCTGAATATCGCATTAGTTACTTGTACAAAGCATTAAAATACACTACAATCAAACTTGAATTTAATTCAAATAAAAGTTCAACCAGTTTCACAAAAAATTCAGGCTGTAGTCTGAACCCATCGCCGTAGGGCAATACGTCTTTCAGGATTATTACCTCTCTGTCAACGACATCTTTGACAACCAACATATCTCCACTATTATCGACCCTGACCAAGCTATTATAGAAGAGGAATGAAAATTTAGTTTAAGAAGGTTTTTAATGGAAATTCCAATCAGTCAATCTCCTGTTTGAGAACCATTAATAAAATCATGTAAAGAGTTTCATGATTTTGTGAAACTGATTTTAAGGGGTTTATATTTTATTTTCTTTGATTTCCTATTGCTGTGATTAAAGTTTTGCACCAAATGATTTTAACTATATTTGATCCTGTTTATATTTGATTTATAATGGATTACAATGTTTATATTTATTGTTTATTATTAAAACAAAGAACACTCTAGGTTTTTTTATTCTGCACCAAATTGTGTCCATATTTCTAGAACGTTCCTTATCAAATTAGGTTGAATCATTATGAAATCATAACAAGCTACTTTCTGCTATTACTCCATGTCAACTCTACCCAGCTACCACCAGTACGTTATGATTTTAGATCTTTCTAGCAACCTCTGATATGAGTGCTACGTCTTCCTCTATCCAGCTACTATACCACCAGATGGCCAATATAAACATGTACATTGCGGTTATTTTCATTTTTAAGCCCAAGTTTGAGTCTCTAAGACCTTCAGAATCTGAGATACAAATTTCCCATATTCGCACACAATATGAAACATGGGCGTGGCTCCACAGGCTTGAAACTACTAATACAATTTGCTTACTTTATCAATTCTGATTTAGAATGACCTAACAGAGGACCCTGTGTTTAGAATTCTTGTAGACACTGAACTGCTTACTCGATTTTCACTCAATTTCTAGAGTAGATTTTTTACTCGCGCCCAAGTGAAAATTGGTTTTTCTGAATTTTTTCCAAAAATAAGCATTTTGGGCTTTCATGACCTTCATAGTACCAAGATAAACATGTGCATTGCGGTCATTTTAAGCCCAATTTTGAGTCTCTAAGACCTTCAGAAGCTGAGATACATATTTCCCATATACGCACATGATATGAAAGATGGGCGGGGCTCCACAGGGTTGGGACTAGCGACACAACATGCGCCGTTCGGTGATTTGAGTTACCAATGGCCTATTTAACCTGATTCAGCAGCACAAAACTCTATACATGATTGATTGGGGGACTGGTCCGTAGTACCAGCCAATGTTTATTCAAAAGTAATATATAATTGAAATAAGTTAAATATTCATCCCCGAGGGGCACGCAGATTATAATTGTGATGTTATCTAGTTAAAACTATTCAATTAAAATTTTATTGGTCGAGTCGACTGGCCCTGATCTGCAAACATATTTGATATTAGTAACTTTATGATGCTGCCTCACCGCAATTAGGTGTGTTATCAGTGTAGATATGCGCTGTGTGGCAGTGAAATAAGGAATGTGCTGTTAGAATGGCAGGTGGTTTGAAATGTTGTCCTGATTCAGATTGTTTAATTTGAGCTGTATGAGTTTGGTTTTGAGTGATTATTGACTATGTTCTTTGTGATTTGCGTAATCCAGGTAGGTTGTGGAGTAAAAATGGTGGCCATTCGTCGTTGCAGCCAGCACTTTGCAAGTCTAGTAGTACTTTTTTTGACGAATTCTTATATATGTTGATAGAAAATATACTGGATTGGCATGTAATGCGAGTGTTATGCTCTGAAATAGCGAGCATTGGGCCTTTATAAAAGATACTAGATCTCAGGTCAGTCTGTGAGTAAATTGATAACCAGTCTAAGTTTTGTTCATGTGTCGTTCCTTGTTTGGGTGTGTTAGGAGGGAAAAGTTCTGAAATCGATTTAGGAAACAAACTAGACATATTTCGAACTTTGTGCAGTAAAATATCGAAGGGCACACTCGAAGGGCACACTCAATTCCTCCCTGCTACTAGTACTAGAGTATAGGAGGTAAATCCAACAAGTGAATTTAACAAGGTAAACTCAAAGTCAATCTGAATCGCTGAAAGATGAAAAAGATTCAACGTGTTCAAATTCAATCACTTTAGCACCCGACTCCACCTCTTCCTTGAAAACATCATAATAGACTAGTAGAGTTTTCTGTGCCTCCGGCAGACAAATAAAAGAAGAACCTTTCCGTCGTTAACTTACTGCACAATAAATTTCTTATAGTTGTCATATTTTGGACAAAAAGTTCGAAGTGGAAAAATTTTTCGAAGTTAGGGCCTCCAGCGTTCAATTAATGTCCGTCCAAATAAGGTCCGATAAGGTAACTCACTAGCTGAAGTAGCACTGAATTGTCCGATGACACTTTGTGAATCTGACCTCCAGTTCGCCATTTTTGAGATAAAAGCAAATCGAGGATGTTCAAAAGGTGCAGGATGAACAGCTCGACAAAATGGCGATGGAAATTATTCGATAGACCCCAAAATGATTTGTCCAGATCCAGTCTTATCATTAAATTTGACATAACTCACTAGCTGAAGTAGCATTGAATTGTCCGATTACACTTTGTGAATCTGACCCCCCAGTGCCTCAATCGATGTATTTTCGGACGCTGATTCCGAATCACCCCCCATGACATAGGGTTAAATATTGGCGAAAAACTGTCTCGATCATGGATCACGTGATATGACTGTATAAGGAAGTTAGTCTAATTTCTCGTTAGGGCTTCAGCATATACTTTTAAGTTAAGGATTGGGTTAAGGCTAGGTTAAGGTTGGGATCAGATTTATAGAGGGTTAGGGTTTCGAATAGTCGTCCAGGACCAGCTAGAGAGCGGGTTGAAAAAGTCACGTGACAGTCGAGTGTAGAGTGATTAATCATCATCCAAAAATCTCGAAGATCGATCACTGTAGAGTGATTTAGCACGCTCGGTGATTTACTTTTAGCACGCTCGGTTCCTCGTCCCTCGAGGCACGGAAATTCTCCATGCCTCGAGGCCATAATTCTGGAATTCTCACCAGGATCAACTTTGTTTTATAAATGCTCACCGTTGGATTCACTTATTGTTACCTGGGGACCTCAGGCTATCATGTTCATAAACATAGAATACTAGAGCATAGAGATTAGGCGGAATGACAGGCTGAGCGCGGCCCAGTAAACCTATTGAGGATCGAAGTAAAGAGTCACGGCATCAAGCATTCTCGAGGCAGGCTAGTTTACTCTTTTTAATTCGCTTGTAGGTTTATAACCTACCAGGACGCGCGCCGAGTTGGATTCGTCGACGTCCTAATATTATATTTGAAACAAATATTTTATGAGTATATCACCAGTTAATAATTCGCATGCCCAAACTATGCCTACTATACAATGTACAATTATGAAAACCTTTGCGCGTTTCGTATGGTGTGGATAAAAGCAATCGGGACTAGCAAAGTTCAGAACTTTTGAAATTTTTACGGAAGGGTCCTGAGAATTTGAAAATAGGTTCATCATTCATAGTATAATATATATTATATAGTAGTAGGTAGTGCGCCATCGACAGTGAGCCGCGCGTGCCGTCGTGCCGACTGTAGGATGGTTTTTTAGCGCTAATTTCGGCCAGCACAATTTTCTTCAAAAAATAGATATTAAGTATCTTTCCCGACCTCCGATTGCAACAAAAATTGGTAAGCTTACTCATAGACTTACAAGGAAGGTGTCCGAAAAGTTTAAAGCATATCCGACCATCAGATATTATGTTACAGCTAAAAGCAGCGTATTTTGCCCCATTTTGATCACTATATCAACTCTGATATCCACCAAATTTTTCGGACAGTTGTGAAAGCCCTATTGGAAGGTCGTCGCCAATTTTCAGAATGATCTCATTTAAGGAACTGAAGATATATCCAATTAATACGACAAAAATCAACGAATTTGGTCAAATTTGGTCAAATTACGCGACTTTTACAGCTAATTTTGCTCCAAAAGCCGCGCACCATCAAATATGGCACCTATGCGAAACTCACTGATCTTTCCAAAAAGGTATGACAAATTTGGTATTGTGGAAATTCTCACAGTCTCTAGAAAACAATGGTACAAAAATTTTTAAAATCCGAGCAAGTTTATTTTTATGTGTTATGGTGCACCCCCTAATATAGTAAGTCTATCAGGGACAAAAGGAAATCGCGGCATGTAAGGAATTGCGATTTTTCCCGTTATTTGCGACAAATTTTATGTATAGTTTAATGTATAGTTTGTTAAAAATCGCGGTATCGCGAATTTTGGCCAAAATAATCGCGAAATCCTTTTGTCCCTGAAGTCTATGAGTAAGCTTAACTTACCAATTATTGTCAAAATTGGATACAGGAATCTAACTGGTAGGTTATAAACCTGAAATTGTTTAAGGCTCGGGTTAAGGTTTCAGTGTGACCGATTCTTTCGGTTACGAAACAGTGAAAACCCTTACCTGGGGACCCCAGGCTATTATGTTCATAAACAATAAAGATTCGGCGGAATGACAGGCTGAGCGCCGCCCAGTACATAAAAGACGAATTTGCGTTATTGAAAATGCCAGAAATCAACAAATTTCTGAACATCACGCAACCAGCGGTAGTTAAACATTTTTAAATTTTTGTAGCGCGATGCACTACTGGGTCGCGCGCGCATCAAATAATGCTTCTCGCAACCACTTCGGTAGATCGGCGAAATGCACCACTGTGCCTCACCGAGCTGCGAAGGATTGACATCGTGAATCAAGTGATATGACCGTATAAGGAAGTTAGTCTAATTTCTCGTTAGGGTTAGGGTTTCAGCATATGCTTTTGTTATGGATTGGGTTAGGGTTAGGGTTGGAATCAGACTAGAGGGTTAGGGTTTCGAATAGTCTTTCAGGGCCAGCTAGAGAACGGGTTGAAAAAGTCACGTGACAGTCGAGTGTAGAGTGATTAATCATCATCCAGCTCGGTGAGGACCAGTAGCGCATCGCGCTACAAGTTATCGGCAACATGAGGCAAGCGCTACGACGCTGAAGTAGCGCACGCCGGGTCAGTCCACTAAAAATGGACAAAACGTTCCAAAAAGTTCGATCATGGATTTGTGCATTTTACTTTAATGTTTAAATAATTACGTCTTACCATTAAAATCGAAATCAGCATTTACAAATGTACATAGAACGGACAAAAGCTATTTGTTAAAAGTTCACATTGTCAAAAAAACATTTAACGGGTGTTACTCGTAAAATATTTGTTCCAAATATTAGGTGTTAGGACCGTCGACGAGTCCAACTCGGCGCGCGTTCTGGAAGGTTATAAACATACAAAAAAAACATTAATACAAAATTGTCAAAAATCCGAGCAAGTTCAATTTTATCGGGCACATCTTTTGTAACGCAATGCATTAAGGGACCGCACCGCGCATCAAATAATCTTTCCACTTTCTCGCATCGTTAAATCGGTGCGATGCACCACTGGGCCACGCCGAACTGCAAAAATTGACATCGTCAATTAAGCACATTGTCAATCCAACTGATAATTGGCACTCTATTATTCAAATTAGTTACATCTACTTTGCATGCAACCTATTCGCCGGCCTGGTTACGAGCTCCAGCTATGATGCATGAAATGTTCACCTAACCATGTGCTTTCGCGCCACTGCGGACGCGCTTGTTTCACCGGGAGGCGTGCGCGCGCCACTGCAAGCGCAAGGGCTCTGGATAGAGCAACATGAAATAATGGGGCCGGGGCGGGCAGCGTCCGTCATGGCATTGACAACTAATTAAATCAATGCACAGCTTACCTGTCACCGCGCTGTTTTTTAGCTTCTCACATTGAGTGTTGAGAGGTCGAGAGGAGCAAGCATTAATATATAGACTATCAATACACAGTACCAAGTACCCGACGAAAGTCGCTAGGTAGCTCGTGGGGATAGCATCCGGGTCGATAGCTGGCGGCGTTGTCTTAGCATGGCGTGCCACTGGGTGTAGGCACTTTGTTCTGGGCTCGCATGCATCGCGTTAGGGGGCTTGTCGGCTGGGGCGTCTGTCACACGTGTAGGTACTTATTGATTTAAAGTACAGCGGCAGAGTCAATCCTGAGCACTAGAGCACCACTTATGACTCTGCCCATTTGCTCTGGAGTTGCTGCCCAGGACCCAATCCTATCCTGTTTCTCTCACCTATAGTGATTGGTAATGGTGCTTTATCCAAAGCAAATGACCTTGCCGTGGTAAGGGGGCTTAATCGGCATCACAAGACCAGCCGAGACTAAGCTGTACTGTTCAGCTGAGCAAAACTGAACGTAGGTCGCACGTGCCAACCGTCTTTCTTTACCTCATTTGATCCCTTTTTCTTTTGGAGCTCTCACAGCCTTCACTCACACCTGAGCATATAGGGTTTTAGAAGTTCAGGGTGTGTACTTCAAGGTCGGGCCCTTAATACCGATCATTAGCACCTGTTTTACCTTTACCTTATTAGCGGCATATCATTACTATCTTTCTACGATACGCAGAAAGTGTTAAAACTCTCACTAATACACTTGGACTACAACACCGGATTACCAGTGGAGGAGGCAGGACTGAGCTGGCCTCGTGTGGGATTGGCACACTTGCGCAGGCTTCACAGCCTTGCTGCGATGGTGCTGGTTCCTATCGGGGCTGTGCTCATTCAGCAACCACCAAGGAATCCACCACTACTACACCTACACTACAACACCGGATTACCAGTGGAGGAGGCGGGACTGAGCCGGCCTCGTGTGGGATTGGCACACTTGCGCAGGCTTCACAGCCTTGCTGCGAGGGTGCTGGTTTCAATCGGGGCTGTGCTCGTTCAGCAACCACCAAGGAATCCACCACTATTACCCCTATACTACAACTCCGGATTTACAAAACAATCATGACTGATAGCGGTAATGAGATGTATCAACTGTCTAACACAGATGAGACATTGATTTTCGCAGAGCGGAGGTTTTCTGATTTACGCTTAACATCAGACATTATTGTGATTAAAGGACCTATTTCAACAACATTGCGCGGGAACGCGCACATAATCTCCCATATACTGATACACAACAACTCATTATCTCTCAATCCTACCCCACCGTGGAATAGGATACAGATCACCAACATCTGGGAGGCAGTGGCTGTGCAGCTACATGAAGGTGGGGGCCCGTCGACGGAGTTTAAACAGAGGCAGCGGATCTGGGTGGATGTCTCACCTTCGGGTGAGACATTCTTAGAGAAACACAGTTTTCGACCAGCCCCCCGACACAGTGCCCAATCCAAAAGGTCCTAGTACCCGACCGGTGAGGGTAACTGCAGGTGCTGCACGCCACGTCCCCAATACCAAAAAAACAGGTAAAACTCATCATGAATATTACTCTGTTACTCAAATCAACCTTAAACGCAAGTACAACGCGAACTAACCGAGTATTATTACAAAGTTGGGGACATTAGGCCCCGTGCCGCCATAGTAATACACAAAAACCTAGCTGAAAAAAGTTGGGAACTATCGCCTTTCACAACCCCGGATCAAGTTGCTATTAAGATTCAACTTAGCTCGACAGAAGTAATTCTGGCAGCTTCGTACATGGATATTAATGGACCAGCTCCATCCCACGGAACCACACCTCTTGCCAAATACGCTATAGACAACAAAATACCACTCATAATAGGCTCTGACACCAACTCCCAACACACTCTTTGGGGTAACAGGTTGTGCAATAGAAGAGGAGAGGAACTACTTGATTTCCTCTCGTCGCTAGGGCTCTCCTGTTCCAACAAAAGTTCAACTCCAACATTCCTCAACTCACGAGGTCATAATTCCATCATTAACCTCACTATTACCAACCAACTGGGGGCTGAACTGATCAGTAACTGGCACGTTAGTGATCTTTACTCAAACTCCGATCACAGATATATCATGTTCGACATTACTTCTGGTCCCAAAAAAGAATTAAGACAAATACGCCTAGTCAAGAACACTGACTGGGCGAAATTTGACGAGATTCTTTACAACAACAATGATCTCCACAACTCCTGCGTTAACACACCACACGACATTGATCACAAAGTTAACACCATTAATACTGCTCTCCGAGCGGCCTTCGAGGAGGCATGTCCCATTACTTACATCTCCAGCGCTGTCAGAAAACCACCCTGGCTAACTCGAGAAGTTGAGGAAGCACAGAGGGGTATAAGACGCAAACTCATCACAGCTCGTCGAATCAAAACTGATGCTTCGTGGCTCGCTCTTAGAGAAAGCAACAAGCAATACAACAAGATCCTGTCCAACTCCCAGCGCAATGCGTGGCGGAAATTCTGCGCAGACACAGAATCGGTTAAGGAATCTGGAAGGATGAACAAGATTCTGAAAACCTGTACTGACACCAATAACAAACTTGAAGCCGTTTATAAACCAAATGGCGAACTCACCAAAAACGCAGAGGAGACACTGGAGGTCATGACACAAACCCACTTCAAGGAGAGTGTTACTGATCCGCCAGTTCCGCCTCTCTGCCCCTTACCCATCTCCACAGACTTACTAGACAAAATCTACAGCCCTGAAAGAATCGAAAAGGCTCTCCTATCCTTCGATCCCTTGAAGGCTGCAGGACCTGACACTCTAAAACCTATCATATTCCAGAAAGCCTGGGCTCATATCAAAGACATAACAAAAAACATTATGACAAAAAACCATGAAACGCAACACATCCCAACTTTGTGGAGGGACTCTCTTGGAATCTTTCTCCCTAAGCCTGGAAAAACCGACTACAACAATGCTAAGTCATTTCGAACGATCACTCTTTCGCCTGTGATGTTAAAGTTGCAGGAGAAAGTGATCTTATGGCATATGCAACATGACCTCAACATAGCTAATGATATCAACAAACGACAATTCGGCTTTAAGAAGGGCTGCTCCACAGAAGCGGCACTTCATAAAGTTACTCACACCATTGAGCGCAGAATAGCCAAGAAAGGATATGTCCTAGGTGTCTTTCTAGATATAGAGGGCGCCTTCGACAATGTCTCGTTCAAGGCTATCTCTGAAGCAGTCAAGGCTACGAAAGTGGACTTGGCTACAGCACAGTGGATCATCAACATGGTAACCAATCGATTCATCACACTAAATCATAAGGATAAGTCGAGAAGGGTACGGATCAGGCGAGGTTGCCCCCAAGGAGGCATTCTCTCTCCTTTTCTCTGGAACCTGGTAGTCGACGATCTCCTTTCCTTTACCGCAAAAGACATCCCGGGTTCGGGGTTACCTGCAAGCCTTTGCGGATGATCTGTTGTCTCTAGCGGAAGGGGATGATTTAGACATCATCTGGGACCGAACATGCAAAACTATTAAAACGATAGAAAATTGGTGCAGAACCAAAGAGCTATCTATTAGCGCCCTTAAAACTCAGATAGTCATGTTTACCTGGAATAGTAAGTGGACTCTAAGACCTATAACAGTTGGCAACAACATTATAGGTCTTTCCAAGTCTGCTAAATTTCTAGGAGTGACCTTGGACAGCAAACTCAACTTCAATGAACATATCATCAACACCACCAAAAAAGCCACGGCATCCCTCATGCAATGTCGAAGAGCTGTTGGCCCCACATGGGGTATGAGCCCTAAAACATGCAAATGGATGTACACGGCTGTCATCCGTCCAATCCTATCCTACTGCTGTAGTATATGGATCAGGGCCACTCAAACGGACTATAACGCGAAGAAACTCAAACGTGTTCAGGCATTGGCACTCAGAATGATGTCTGGTGCCATGCCAAGCACACCTTTTATCGCATTGAATCACCTCACCGACACTTCTGACATCATACTGTTCCTGCAAGGTGAAGCAGCAAAGGGTGCGGCCAGGCTACAAGCTTATGGCAGCCTCACTCTTGAAACTACCGCCTTCAGGAAGGGAACTATCAAAAATCATACCACTATCAACAAACAATTCATGGCAGACCTCATTATCCCACCTAGAGCAACAAGAGACCTAACAACACCAACCATGATGCTGGGACGGCACTTCACCGTCACAACTCCTGGAGCCGATACCACTGAATATAGAAATTCACTTCAAAACACCATTGACAACATTACCAGTGAAACAATCACCTGCTACACTGACGGGTCACTCACAGACTCAGGATGCGGGGCTGGCTATATCATCACAACTGACAACAATAACACCACCCTTGAAGAAAGATCATTCAAGCTCCCTGATTATTGCACTGTTTACCAAACAGAGCTCACCGCCATCATTGAAGCTTGCAAATATCTCTATACCTATACCAACAGACATATCATCATATGGTCTGACAGTCTCTCATCTATACAAGCTATCTCTGCACTTTCAACGCGGAGTAGAACTACAAGAGACTGTTACGACTCTCTTAATGCACTCGGATCCAACAACACGCTAGAGATACGATGGATTGCAGCACACATCGGATTGTGGGGGAACGAAAAAGCAGATGAGCTGGCCAAGCTTGGTACAACCAGTGAATCCACTTTAAAGTGTCCAATTCCACAATCCTACATCAAGCGTCAAATCGACAACAAAGTCAACAGACTGAATCAGGAAACTTGGTTAACTGACGGTCCCAGACACACCAAACTGACACTCGGCCACAAGCATGCCAAAATCATCAAAAACCTCAACACTACACTCAGCAAAAACAGACAAGATTACAGAACTGCAGTTCACCTCATCACGGGTCACTGCGGCTTAAACAAACACCTTCACACCATTTGCAAATCAAACACCAGTGCTTGTCCTATGTGTGGCGACGGAGAGGAAACTGTCTCACACTTCCTTGGACAGTGTCCAGCTATTGCCCAAATTAGAGGTCAATATTTCCAGGACTACTACCTCTCTGTCAATGACATATTCGACAACCAACACATCACCACAATTGTCAATTTCGCAAACCGCACCAAACGCTTAATTGTGCCGGAAGAGCTGGATCAGACCGGGGTGACTTAAAGTATTATCTCATAGTCATATGCTGTCTCGTCTCGTTTTACTTTTCCAAACCCAGCTGGCATTTAAGCGTATCATTTTGACTCATATATCATCTTACACCATCCTCCACCAATCACTCTGATTTCACCGGCAACCTTCCCCAAGGTTGCCACACCCCAGAGGTAGGCAGAGCATCTCAATGCTATCCTCTCGTGGGCTATCTTGGCCCAGCCTCTCTTTAAAAAAAAAAGAAAAAAAGTACCAAGTACATAATATTAGCAAGCTTGTCACACGTTGTAGACCTGCCGCGCACGAGTGCGCGGCTGTATCGTGGATTTCACCACGATACTTCTTAGTGCCACTTAGTGAAACCATAATGGGGGTCAAGACGTGATACAAGTAGCAAAATAGGTTGTAGCGAGATGCACCACTTAGGCCTCATGCCGCCTAGTCTCTCTATGATTATGAACATATATATAATAAGAATCAACAAGCTAGGTAATTGTAAAACAAGCGTACCTGCATGGCAGTAGTGGTACGAAAGCACATGCAATGGTTAAGTTGATTGACGATGTCAATCCATCGAGATCGATGCGAAGCTAGAATGCTAGTTCGCGCGGCGCGTCGAAGCGGCGAAGTTCTCAAATTGCCAATGGTTAGGTAAACCAAAAAGTTTACAGATTATGCTGGTCTTATTTTTTTCCGAAACAAACCGTAACGTAATTTTTACGATAAATGGGTGAAAAGTGGTTTAAAATAATTAAACTGTATGTCTTGTTCATGGCCTTATCATGGTTTAAATGGCAATGAATTGAGCATTCGTTATTTAACTGCTACCGGGTGATTTGTAAGTTTATAACGTACGAGTTTTGGTAAGTTACAATCAGGTACATCATATATATTATAAAATTAGGAAAACACTTTCCTTATCTCTTGGCATTCAACGTCCGGTACCTCGATGGTGACTTTTATCACTTACAACATAGTACATGTTATTTAAAAACAAATCTTTCCAACGTTCAAAATTTTTTGATTCGCGAAATGAAGTTTGACAGGGCTTTGGTTGTTTAATGTTCAGTGTACTTGCATAAAGGGACTCGTTTTCTGAAGATCACGGGCCATCAATCCAAGAAGTTGCGCTAAGCGATCTTTTTTGGTCAACGCAGCTTAATGATCGTGAAATTCGTGATTGATGGTTTATTTAGGAGGTCAAAAGATCTAGGTCGCATCTTTAAAAAATTAAAAAAAGGAATCTTTTTTAGAGTAGCCTTCAGTGGGGCACTGTATACAATTGTGAGGTTCTGATTATCTTGTTGAGTTCAATTAAACTATATTAATAATAAACTAGTGCAATGATTGTATAAGTCACAATGTTAGAACTGTTTAACATAGAATAACTTAAAGGGAGAGGATGTCGTTAGTTAACATTAAGACTATAAAATTGGCTGACATCCCAGCCCTTAGTACGCTATACTGTTATGTTTCAATTTGATGGTAGTCATGTACGCATGAAAAGTCATGTGCACTACCATCAATCTTAAGATTGATGCTCATTTACCTGGGGACCCCAGGCTATTATATTTATGTTCATAATCATAGAGATTAGGCGGAATGACAGGCTGAGCGCGGCCCAGTAAGACGCTCATCACCAACATTTCAATAATAAATATTATTTAATATATATTTCGAATATTACATTTTTTTGTAAAACAGAGATTTTAGTAGATGATTGATTCAAACCGAAATTCGTTTATATCTGGATAGAAGCGGGAAGGAGACTTTTTTGGAGTTTTTGCTGACACATGTGACAGTGATTAATAAATTCAGGTAGTTGATTAATTAATCGTTTTCATGTGTCAGCAAACACTTTGCTTACCTCCCCACCAATATCTAGATATATTATCCTTTCCTTATTTTAAACATGATTTAATCCTCTCTTCAGATCCCGAATCCTGATGTCTCATAGTACTTGAACGATATGTCATCACTTGTTGCTGTTGGAGTAAGGTCAGGATTTCAAATAATACGGTATTACTTTTGTAAGAATCTAGAAAAAGGAGATTACACAAATGAGCAACTTCTCACTATATTTGAAAGCAAAATTGGTGCTATTTCAAAGGATCTAGAAGACCTAAAACTTCAAAAGCTTCGGTCTGCTACTTTCCTTTTGAGGTCTGGAGTTCAAATGTTTCATTCGAATGACTTTGAGGAAGCAAGAAGAAACTTTGACAAAGCCGAGATGGACGCTATTGAAGCATTTTCAACTGCTCCATCTGTAGATTGGAGAGTGCTCTCAATTAAAATCGCTATTTGTTCACACATTTGGAGAAAAGCTGGCCTCTTACTGGGTTGCTCATCAGTAAACTTTGTTTCAGTCCTGAAGCAAGTTTTACTGCACATTCATAGACTGCTTGATGATGATGGAATAAAAAGCAATATCAAAACCCATGTCGGTGGGTCTTTTCTGTCCAACATCAATAAGTCAAAGCGACTTGGGTTGATTAACACAGTTCTTGATATCGAAGAAAGCTCTAGAAAAGTGTTGTTTGATAACTTTTTGGAGATTTTACCCTCTTCTTATGTAACATATGATGGAGACTCGCGTGTTTCACTTCTTGAGCTCACAAGTAATAGACATGATTTGGTCCCCTTCTCACCAAGACAATGCTCACTTATTGAGCCCATCCCAGCTATCAAATCATGGAGAAATGTCTCTTGTGAGATATCATTAGAAAGGAACGCTACTCAAGAGATGGTATCCTGTGGTACAGACCATAATGGTGCTGATGTTTACATCGCTGATCGCAAATGGATCGATTTACATAGCACAGTAAAAAGTCTCATGGCATCTATTCAAAATTTTGAGATAAACAAAGAGAAAACTCTTCAGATGGTGAATAGTTCTCTCGACGAAAATGAAAATAGTAAAATAAAACAGTCTAACTGTTTTGAGATTGTTTACATCTGTGTTAAAGTTTCTTACAAGTGCCCGATGGAAACTCCACCCCGTGTTTACATTTACCTTGACAATAAACAACAGCCAGGTTCATCATTTCACATGGCAGTTAAAAGTCGTGGAATGTCAGATCAAGAATACTCGGCTTCCTTTTATCGTGAAGATGAGTTACTAAGAATACTGAATCAGGAGCTGAATTCTACTTCAATGCTCGATGTAAACCTTTTTGCTGCAAATTGTGATGTTGAAGTTAGAAATTTTGAACTTATTGTTCATTACAAGAGTACTGAAATCAAAGCTTTTAAACTCGATGGATCGGATAACAATCAGTTAGCTATGAGCTGCACATAAGATAATGATAAGCTTATTCTCAAATTCACTGTACATTTTTTAGACTATTCTATAGCAAGTTTTGTTTTTGTACTCAATTTTAGCATACATTTGTTTTTTTCAAGATTTCATGACATGGTTTGAATGTAATAATTGTTTGAAATGTAGAATATCATCTTTATTTTGGTTAATTTAGAAGGAAATGTGTTTAAATTTAAGTAACAAATATAGTTTAGGAAATTTTGTTTCTTAACAATTTGGGAAATTCTTCATAAAATAGAACTTTAATGTTGTTGATATCCAGGATAAAGATTTGAATATTTTTTGTACAGTTATATTAACATTTGTTACACTAAGGCTCATGGTTGAGGTGGACGATTGCCCTAGGATTGATAAAGAGATAGAAATCACTACTACATGGGGATTTCCAGAGTCCATTGATCCAGATACCGTTATCTTCTTCGGTGAAAACGACTTTGCTTTAACCTTGGAATCAGATGCTAAGACAAAGAAACCAGTCCTGTGTAAATCTTTGCAGCAGAAAGTTTCTGTGTATAACACTCTTGGGAGCGGTCTGGATGCCGACTGTTTGGCTAAAATTGAACGCTTTTATCCAAAACCAGATTATAGAGAGATATTAGGTTTGTAACCTGCTGTTTTTATAGACTTTTATAGTTGGACTTGTAGGTAGTGACTATTCCAAATACATCTGGGTGTTTATATACAATTTTAATGAATCTAATGAGTTATTTTGATCAGATCCATCAATATATTACTTTCAGTGCACGAGAGGGGAAATTCTAAGAGAAATACTCAAAAAACTACCAAACAAGGTATTTAAGCTAGTATTTAATATTTATATTTAAATTACGTGAACTAGTTTCCTATTGTCTTGATTCATCATTAGTTGTATTCATCATTGTATCAATGCAAACTAGCTTTCGTGTTTTTTATTTTTTTAAAGATTATCATTTCGTGTCATATTTCCTACATTTCATGTTCACCATCAGTGAGTGAAGGTTTAAACTTGTGTAACCTAATTACTTGAATTCCAGTGCCGGGTTACACTACAAAGAAAAATGAAAAGCTTGGGCTAGGTAAGGATGATATTTAGAAAATATTTGAAGTTATACATGTTCAGTGATAGAATTGTGTATCAAATAGTGAATAATAATGATCATTCTCTTTTTGATAAATGGCAATGATAAACTTTATGGTAATCTTAGGTTCTACTGGAGGAAGCAACAAGAGAAGTGACTCTATATCAGGTACCTATCATTATTCAGTCATTTTAAAGTTATCTTTAGCTTTATATTACTGTTACTTATAAAACTACAAGTTATAAACTATTTGTCCCAGGTGAAAGCAAACACTCAACAACAAGTCCCCGCTCTGATGTCTCCAGTACAAGACCAGTCAGTAAGAATGTTCCCAAACCCATCAGTTTACCCACTTCTCCAGTGGGAACCAAGCGCGCCCCCAGCTCACCTACTGCTTCTCACATGAAAGCTCCAAAACAGGAACCTGTTGACTTCCCAGCTACAACAACATACCAAGACTTGGGTTTAACCGACCACACTGGTGCATACCCGTGTATTTACTGTGGACTTACCTTCATGACAATGAACGAGCTGAAAACCCACTGTGTGGAGCAACATAAAACCAACAAGCCCTTCAGATGCAAGTTTTGTGTGAAGTGCTTCAGGAACTCCCGCCAGTTGCTACTCCACACTTTCACTCACACAGGTGAGAAGCACTACAGTTGTCTGTACTGTCCGCAGATGTTCAGACAGCCGGGTCACAAGAACAATCACATGAGGATCTCCCACGGGGACTCCTTCCCCTACAAGTGTGACCAGAACAAGTCACGTGACCAGAACAAATCACGTGACCAGAACAAGTCATGTGAGGAGCAGGAGAAGTGCGGGGCAGTGTTTAGCACCTCACTCGAGCTGACCCGGCACAACAAAGAGAAGCACGTAGTCAGGACGACTAGATGCAGAGCCTGCACAGTAACATTCGGGAACCACACGCTCTACAAGGAGCACCAGTGCCCCAAGAAGGACAGGAAGCTGAACTGCGGGGCCTGTGGGGAGAAGTTCTATAGGATGGCGGACGTGCTGCACCACGCCAAGTTCTGCAAGTATGTAGATCCTACTGAGGTTACGTGTGAGAAGTGCGGGACTACCTTCCCTAGCGCTGCTAAGTGCTCTGTTCACAAAACGTATCTGTGTACTGGTGAGCCTATAGTACCTGTTAAAGAGAACAAGGTAGGAGAGCTGCTGGACAAGGTAAAGGAGGAAATGGTGGATTATGAGGAGGAGAGCAGTGCTCCTCAAGTAGGGGTGGGTACACCCCTACCTCAAGCACTAAGTGAACTTGAGCAGCCTGAAATTGAGGCTGAACTAAAGGTGGTTATAGTTGATGACCAATCATGATCTCAGACTCAATGTTCTTCCTTTAAATTTTTATTTGCATCTTTACCATTGAAACTGTTCTTTAGTAATTCATGAAGAAACAGATCAACTGATACGTAGTTTTTTAAATGATGTTCACTTATTAAATTTAAATTTTGCAAAATTTCACACTTTGCAAAATGATTTATAGTTTTCAAGAAGTGAAAGTCAATAAACTGGTTTTTTTTGCAATCTGGTCGGATTAATTTAAAATTATTTGTTATATAATATACATTTTGAATAGTATAATTTAGGTCTTTTATATCTATGAACTTGGCAGTTCTTTATATTATATTCGATAATCTAGCTGTTTAGCTCCTATTAGTCTATTAATCATAAGAAAGAAAGTTATTGAATATTGATCACTACTGCTACTAATTACTACTTTACTATCACTGATTTGTCTTTTTAAAATAATAATTCCTTTAACGATAACACTTGTGTTTTGTCCATTTCGTAGTCTTTTATTTGCTCTGTTAAGTTCCGTTTCACTGGTTTAACTTGCAGTAGATGAACATTGCAAACTCGAAGTTTCCATGGTCATCCATTCCCTTGAATCCTGCAGATGATCAAAATGAATGAAGCTGGATTTGAATTTTTAAATTGTAAAAAGCATTCTTTTATTTTGAGGCATGTAATAAACTACAGTTTTTATTTTGATATTGAGCACCTTGTCTCCATGACGCCTACCCTAGGGTTGCCATTATCGGTACAAAATTTTTTATCGCGATAATCGATAATTTTTTCAAAATTATCGCGATAATATCGGTTATCGGCGATAAATTTGGCAATATAATTGAAGTAATATTTGTATGCACTCTGCATACTTGCATTATGCTCCTATGCTATGTTACATCTTGTGCTGATTGCTTTGTTAAAGAATCAATTGCAATATTGCCCTTTTATTTAACAAGGCCCATATTTCATAGACAAAATATGTTTTTAAAGATGATTATTGCTACTATCAAAAAATTTTTAAAAGTTTGCTGCCTGTTAGCTGTGAACAGACCCATCTCCCGTGCAAGGGTATCTGTCCTTGCTACCGTAGTCGAATCGCTGCCCTAATGTAGGTCTGATAATTCTTTTGTCAGCGGAATAGGACTGGAATCTGGCATCAGAAATTGTGGGAGTCGTCTGTGAGTCCTGAGGACCAATCGTCGAACTACTTGCGAAGCTCAATCGCTGTTAGTCTCTTTCTGATTAAACAACCGCTGGTGCAGAGACTTAGAGTTACGTATCAAGGTTGACTTTGTGATCATTCTGTATTCTTGTCCTACATCTTCATCTAGAAAACCGGGGTCCGAGTAGAACTTTACCAGCGATACGAAGTGAAGGTTCTTTCTCTTGGCATATCGTGTACGTAGCCTATCGGACAGGCTTCGAGAAAATGGCGAGTCTATCTCAGATCTCTTCTAGCTTGCTGTCAAGTTACAGTCTTGAACGGTGCGAGAGCTAACTCAGTCTCTTCTACATCCAGTTTTAGATTTCTTAGCTCCAAGTCATCTAAAATTCCGTGTACTGCATCAGTTATCCGGTCATATCTCTCCAACATACTGCACAGCAAGCTCAAACGGGTTTTGTAGTCTCGTTGCAGTGTGAGTTCCTTTCTGTGCTTCAACAAACAAAGAAACAACAATAACTACGTCTGACCATACAACCTCCAAGTTACCTACTAGATGCGGAAAAAACCATCACACTGCAAATTATGCTAGCACTGGGTTTCAACTTTACAAACAGAGAAATAGATTCGAAAAATATGTTAAATGTTTAGTACAGGGAAATCCGTCTGAAAAAATCGATCTGCTGACACACGAAGCTTTCAGAGGATTTTTGACGTTTTTGAGTCCCATTAGGTGCCCTTTATGGCTGACCAACTTTTCCAAACTTTTCCACGTGGCTTAAGGCCACTTTTTGCCACTTTACCACTTTTTACCACCTTTCTTGTTTGTCGAATATCTTTAGTTGTGAACATCGTAAAAGGTTGCGAATCAATCGAGTGTGTTCATATTATCAGGAAGAAAAACTTTTGTTCGAACAATTTTTACGTCAGATAATAAGTTAATTGGATAATTATCAATTAACCAATTAGCAAAATTCTAAAAAATTTTTATTGGCTAAAAATGATCGGAATAGCTTAAAACACGGAGAAAAGTAGTTTTTAGAAAAATTTGTAAAATTTTTCACTTACATTTTTTTTTCGAGACTTATAAAAATTTCGAAAATTCAAAATATTTTTTTCCGCCAAAAGTGATCAAATTGCATGAAACGCGGAGAAAAATGTTTTTCAAAAAAAACTTAGTCAATTTTTCGTTTCAACAATACTTAAATCACCAATATTTGTAGTTGGAGTTCAGTAAATCTCGGCAGATTTTAGTAATAATCAGGAATTACTAACTCTGAGTGGAAAGGTCTGAAACTGAAAAACGTTAAGTTTAACCATACGATCGCGATATAAGAGTTTCATAACTAATTACAATACAGCCTTATCGATTTTCATAGAAACTGCACCAATGGCACAGTCAAGATCGAAACGATAGCATGCTGTACTGTCATTTTATTGATTTCAATGATGAATCAGTGGGGTTAAGATAATCACATTTGTAATAAATAAAACCTCTCTGTACCGCAATTGTGCTATCTAACCGGCCTACCTGTTATTACCAGACCTCTTTCTTTTTCCTCAACAATCAAACCGAGTTGTTCATATCGCATTTGGTGTGTGATGGTAAACTATGTAGTAATAGCATATCGGACTATATTCAATCACCAACTACGACACAGTACGTGTATATTATATGGCTCTTAATGAGGTTTATGAAACGCTTTATTCGTGAGAAACCCGGTATAGAGAGGTTTTACAGTTTATCACGAAAACGTCTACTTGGTCTCATGGCTCATTTACAGTTCGAAGAAGGGCAAGAACAGATCAGGGAAACTGAGGAACAGCCAGGTCCAGGAAGCAAGTGTAAATACACCTTCCAACATCTAACTGTGACTGTTTTGTATTGTACTGCATACCGCTTCATTTGCGGGTCCCAAATCCCCCCCAATTCAGGGTGGGGCTAAAGTAAAATCAACAAAAAAAAGGAAGTTTTGAAAGTGTCGGGCAAGGGGGTTTAAAAAACCGGAAAAATAATTCAGGAAATTTCCCCGGAAAAAAAGGGGGGGGGATATTTTGGAAAAAATGGACTTGATCAGGGGGAAATTTTTTTGTCTTATTTAAAAGTTTTGAAATCCCCGGCGTAAGGAAAAAAAAGTTTCCGGGGAGGATAAAGGGGGGGAAGAACCCCTTTTAAACAATGGAAAGAAATGAAAATGAAATTGTTTAATTAAAAATTGGTTATTAGGGGGGGTTTTTGGGGGAGGGTGGGGGGTTGGAGGAACTAAATTTTTTTTTTTTCCGTTTCCGGTACCCCCCGGGGGGAATTTTAACTTTTTCCTTTTCGCCCCGCAAAAAAAAAGAAAGGGAAAATTTTTTGATAAAGAAAAAAAAATAGGGGGAAAAAAAAAAAGAAAAAAAAAAGAAAAACCCCAAAAGGGAAAAAAATAAATGGAAAAGGGAAAAAAAAAAGAATAAAAGAAAAAAAAAAATTTTCCACCCACCCAAATATATAACCCCCGGGAAGGGGAAAAAAAGGGCGGCAAACCCCCCTTTTTTAACCCCGGGGGGGGGGAAAAACGGGGAAATTCTTTTAACAACCCCCCCCTCATTAAACAAAAAAGACAAAAAGGGCCCCGTCACTTTTCCCCCCCCCCAAAAAAAGGCTTTTAAAAAAAACTCTTTTCCCCCTTCCATTTCCCCCCCTTTTTTTTTCCCTTTCCCCCCGGAGAATTTTCCCCCCTTTTTTTCCCAAAACTCCCCTTTTTGGGAAAACCAAAAAGCTAATTTTTTAAAACTTTTTTTCCCCTTTCCAAGGGCCCCTTTTGGGGTTTTTTTTTTTTTTCCCCCCCCCCCCCCCCCCCCCTTTTCTCCTTTTTTCTACATCAACCTAAAATTTTTTTTGGGGGTTTTTTTTTTTTACCCCCCTTTTTTTTTAAAAATTGCCCCCCTTTAAAAAAACCCCTTTTCCAAACCCCCCCCCTTTTCCACGTTTTCCAAAAAAAAAGGGGGGGTTTTTCTGGGCCCCCCGCCCGTTAAAAAAGGGGGGGGACTTTACCTTCTTCCCCTTCCCCGGGGGTTTTTCAAACCTTTTTTTTTCACCCTTCTTTCCCCCGGTTTTCGCAAATTCCATTTTTCCCCCCCCATCTTTTGGGCGCCCAATTTCCCAAAACCCCCCCCACCCACCCCCCCCTTTCCGGCCCCTTCCCCGCCCCCCCCCGCCTTTCCCCGCCCCTTTTTTTTGACGGAACCCAAAAGGAAAAATCACCCCCCCCAACAGGGGAAAAAAGCCCCCTAACCCCCTGCAGACGAAAAAGAAACCCCGGACGGGAAATTTTAAAATCCCACCCAAGTAAAAGGACAAGTACCCGATAAAAAAATGGAAAATTTCCCCAAACCCCCCCAAAACCCCCCCCCCCCCTCAAAACAAACCCTTTCCTTTTTTAAAGGGGCCCCGCCCCCCTTTTTTTTTTTGGTTCGAACCCCCCCTTCCCCCCCAAAAAAAAGGGTTTTAAATCCGTTAAAAAAAAAGCCAAAATTTTTTATAGGGGTTTTTTCAGCAAAAGCGCCAAAATTTTTAAAAAAAAAGGGGAAAAGTTTTAAAAAAAAATTTCTACAAACTTAAAACGTTTGTGTAAATTTAATTTTTTTTTTTGATTTTTTCTTTTTTTTTACTTTAAAAAAAACCTTACCTGGAAAAAATTTGGGAAAAGGGGGGAAATTTACGTAATCGATAACGATTTCTTGGGAAAATTATCGCCCGTAATTATCGGCCGATATAATCGGTGGCACCTAGACCCACCCTCTTCACTGTTCCAGGTGCGTATCTAGTCACTGGTCACCGTCCTGTAGCTCTTCCCATTGCCTGTGTTTAATTTTGTATCAGGTTTTAACTTACTCAGAACAGTGGGTATTTAAAATGCACACTACACCCCCTGTGAACAGTGGTATTTAACTTGCCTCACTACACCCCCTAGTGAACAGTACGTATTAACTGCACACTTCACCCTTGTGACAGTGGTATTTCTAATAGACTCCGCACGTGTTTTAATGGTAGAAATATTGTGTAGCAATTGTGACTGATAGATATATATTATATAATGTGATGTATTGCTGCAAAATACCATTGCTAGAACTCAGTCCTCGTCCCCCTCAAAATCAAAAACTTTCTCAGATGTTTTTGAAATATTGGTGAACCTGGTCTCAGCGTTTCTGTTTTGTGTGTAAGAAATTACGTAAGCTTTTCTGCGCTCGTCTAGTGCACGAAAGGATGATTTTGGTAATTATCCTGAAATTAGAATACTATTTATGTCCTAAAAATTTGTTAAATATATTTGGTTTGAGAAACTGTACAGTTCAAAGTGCTTTAATTGCAGGGGCAGGAAGGATATATAATAATTTAAATGTGGAGAATAACGAATTGAAAAAGTTTCATGAAATTTCAAATATTTCATAAAAACTGTAATAATTCGTTTGAACTGTAAATTTAAATTTTTGTTTTTTTTTGATTTTAGCTTATTTTTTTGAGGCGTTCAATAAAAAGATTCCTTTACTTCTGGAAAAGTAGTGTAGTGAGATATGTGCAGGATTTCAGTATTGATACGATTTTATATTAATAGTTACTTAATATAAACAGTGCTTACTAGATACTCCTTCTTTGAATGAAGGAGGGGTAGTTCCGTAGGGCAGGTTGCTCTTCCTGTATTTAGGAGTATGTTTTAGTGCTTGTAAGGGAGGTTGTGAGAACCTAGGTATCTTCTGGTCTATGTTACTCGAAATAGAGGAGGGGGGGTGAGCCCCCTCCCCAATCAGGGACAAAAAGGATTTCGCAATTATTTTGGGCCAAATTCATCAAATAATGGTTAAAAATCACGATTTCGTACTTGACCGCGATTTCCTTTTGTCCCCCCCCCCCCCCCCCCCCCACCAATAGAAACATAAACCTATGTCGGAGTTAAGCCTCGTTACGTATCATTGAGGGCGAGCAGCTCCAACTCCGGGGACAAGGACACCGGTTCTGCCACACATCATTAACACACCCGCACAGCTCCTCGCGAGGGGACTTCTCCTCCCTTATCTCGTAGTATTTCGTGCTTGGTTCCAGAGCTCTGTCCTTGTGATATCGAGGGCCTCTTTCTCCAGGACACTGTAGTTTTTTTATACCAAAGTTCAGTTGTCCATGTTGCGGAGGGCACCTGTATGGATATTGGTTAGGAGAAGTTAAGAGGAAGTTAATCTGCTGCTTGTTATCTTGCTTTCAATCTGCTTGTAATGTCTGTAGCTAGGTAACCTGAGTTGCAAGAGCTTTACAAACCTGATCAGTGTCTCATTGGCCTGGGTCCAAAGTCAGTTGTCAATCAATGAGGGGAGCGTTGGGAACACCTTGGAGCGTTCTTAGTCAGGTGAAGTTAACTGAGGAATCCATTGTCCACAGGTGCTTTAGAGTTGAAGTAGTACCTTTTGTAATAAACTTAAATTATGAATTTTATTCTAACCATCTCCAGAAAGAAATCGTTTTACAAATTGACTTTCTATTATTTGGAAACTCTAAATCAGAACCAGAATGTGGCTATTAAGGTACGTAAGGTTATAAGCTTAAGTTACTAAGGGTTACTAAGTTACTATATGTGATTGTGGAGTATAAGTAAAACTAAGGTTATGAGAGTGAGAATGTGGCTTCTAAGTAACTAAGGTTACTAAGAGTGAGAATGTGGCTTCTAAGTAACTAAGGTTACTAAGCTAAGGTTACTAAGGTTACTATAAGTGATAATGTGGCTACTAAGTATTAACTAACCGGAGATCCTCTAGAGTGAGAGTCTGTGCAGCGATGGGCCACGTTTATGGTAAAACCTTTCAGTCAAGCCCAGCTTCTCTCTTTGCAAGTAGCTACATCTGGGGACCTGGTGGTCGCGGTGGGGGGGTAGAGTAGACTAGTGCAACTAGTGGCTGACAGTAGCACATCATTATGGTTCTCTCTGTAAACCGTGCTGACAGTACGATATTTCATTAACTTAAACGACAAAATAAAACGACAATTAATGCGAATTTAACCTTTTAAACATGCCATGTGATATGGGTACGTATCTTCTGTCACTTTGATTCACAAACATATGTAGGCTTGTCGAATTACAAACGTAAGTTTGCAATTTGGGATCGGAATTAAGGATCAAGCGACATTAAGCATTTGTACTGTGCTTAAAAGTACCAAGCATTATTATATGATCTATATTGGTTCTCATTTTAGCTCTTTCATGGTCCCCTTTAAAGGTAAAGAATTAAGCATCATTACTTCATTCAATCAGCGGGTTGATATCGTTTTTCGGTAAAAATTATCAAATATTTAGTGTTATCAAGAAAATAGGAGATAACTTTGATGTATCTAGTTATCTGGGGTTTATCATCGGTAAATCTAATTTATGTTAAGGATTTTTTACCGGAAATTGTTGTCCTTGATGAATCGTCACGTACAGCTCAATTCTATTTTATTAATGTGGAAATGTTAGACGACATATGACGTGCTCCTCTTGTGACTCAAGTAGTCATCCCCATATTTACTTGAGGTATTGGGAGTGTACCGAGACTGTGGTAATCCTTTAAAATACATACTGATTCTAGTCACTCTATCAATTTCATTTATAACAAAGTAATCTACCTCTCCTATAGTTGAATTAACAGCCCAGTGAGCTAATCTGTCCTACAAATGGGAAAATATTTATTATCGTATAAAGTTATAAAATATAGATCTAATATAAAATTTAATGTTTACTAAGATCACCTATTTGCAGCTCAATGCATGTAGGGTCACTGAGGTTTCTTAAGGGTACTTAGCTTAAGTTACTAGGTTACTTAGCTAAGGTTACTAAGGTGACGAAGCTAAAAATAGAGTTACTAAGGGTACTAAGTTTAATGTTATCTGATAGCTAAAGTTTACTAAGGTTACTATAGCTAAGGTATAAGTTAATAGTTACGATTGGGTTACTAAAGTATTCGAAGGTTGATTTTAAGGTTACTATTGCTAAAGTTTATTTTGTGTCGTAGTGGACGTTTGTTTCTACTTCCACTACGGAGGTTGCGGAGATGGGTAGGGTGCTTAGACCTGACTTGGGGGACTGTGACGGTCACCTATTACTTTGAGAGGGTGGGGGGTTGGGGCTGCAGGCTGGTTTCTAGCTCGGGCGTGTGGGCGGCGGAGGGTAGTACTGGGCGTGGGGGAGTGAGCTGTGGTTTTGGCGCAGTATCTAACACATCTGTTGTATTATGTGGCCCTTTGGCTGGGGTGTTGGGTGTTGTTAAAGGGAGATCGAGGGGGTGATGGAGGTGTTGGGTTGGGGGCTGGGTTCGAACGGCGGATTGTTTGCTGTGGGGGTGGTGAAATGAGAGGGGAGTAAGGGGGGAGGGTGTAGGGGTAAGGTTTGAGTTAAATGGGGTGTGGGAATAGGGGTATTGTTATGGGAGAGGAGGATGTGTGGTGGATTGGTAGTGGTTGGGGGTTGGTGGGGGAGGGGAGGGAGGGGAGGTGGGTTGAGGGGTTGGGGAGGAGGGTGGTGGGTGGGGGGGGGGGGGGGGAGGGGGAAGAGTGGGTGGGTGTTGGGGGGGGGGGGGTGGGGGGTTGGGGGGGGGGGGGGGGGGGGTTGGGGGGGGAGTGGTGGGGGAGGGGGGGGGGTGGGGGTTGGGGGGGGGGGGGGGGGGGGTGGGGGGGGGGGGGGGGGGGGGGGGGGGGGGTGTAGGTGTAGTTGGGGGGGGGGGGGGAGTGGGGGGGGGGGGGGGGTTTGGGGTTGGGGGGGGGGTTGGGGGGGGGTGGGTTTTTTGTTGGTGGGGGTTTATTTTTGGTGTGTATGTGTTGGGGGGGGGTGGTTTAGGTTGTGGTTGGGGGGGGGGGGGGGGAGAGAGGTATTGTGGGTTTGGGGGGTAGTGGGTGGTTTTGGTGTTGAGAGGTGGGGGGTTTGGGGGGGTTTGGGTTTGTTTGGTGGTT
>NC_087076.1:877691-896411 GCF_026151205.1 Bolinopsis microptera
GTACTGTACCGGGGTGGGGGGTATTAGGTGCCGAGTACAGTACAGGGGGGTATTCAGGGCCGAGTCTGTACCGGGGGGTGGGGGGTGGGTTATCAGGTGCCGAGGACTGTACCGGGGGGCGGGGGTGGGTATCAGGTGCATCGAGTACTGTACGGGGGGGGGGGGTATCAGGTGCGAGCGTACTGAACCGGGCGGGGTATCAGTGTGCGAGTACTGTACTGGGGGGTTATAGGTGCCGAGTACGTAATGGGGGGTATCAGGTGCGGTACTGTACTGTTCTGGGGGTATCAGGTGCCGAGTACTGTACGTACTGTGGAGGGGTAGCAGGTGCGTGTACTGTACCGTGGGGGGGTGGTATCTAGGGCAGTGTATCTGTTCCGGGGGGGGGGGTGGGTATAATATGGTGCGTGTACTGTTACGGGGGGGGGTGGGTATCAGGTTGCCGAGAGTACCTGTACCGAAAGGGGGGGGGGGTATCAGGTGCGAGTTACTGTACGGGGGGGGGGGGTATCAGGTGCCGAGTACTGTACGGGGGGGTATCAGGTGCCGAGTACTGTACCGGGGGGGGGGATATTAGGTGACCGAGTACTTGGGTACCTGGGGGGGGGAGGTATTAGGTGCTGGTCTGTTCCGGGGGGAGGGGGTATGGTTTGGGGGTATTTGGTGCCGAGTACTGTACCGGGGGGGGGAGGTTATTAGGTGCCGAGTTCTGTACCGGGGGGGGGGGAGGTATAGCGGTGCCGAGTACTGATACCGGGGGGGAGGGGTATTAGGTGCTGAGTACTGTTCCGGGGGGGGGTGGGGAGGTATTAGGTGCTGAGTACTGTTACCGGGGGGAGGGTCATTAGGTGCCGAGTTACTGTACCGGAGGAGGGGGGTTATTTAGGTGGCTCGAGTACTGTACCGGGGGGGGGGGAGGGGTATCAGGGTGCCGAGTACTGTACCGGGGGGGGGGGGGGTTTAAAACAATTAACAGTGCCGAAGTAACTTTTAACGGGGGGGGGGGGGGTAAATAGGTGCCCGACTGCCGCGGTACTGGGTCTCGCTGCTCCATTTTCCCAGCCCCCCCCCCCCCCCCCACCTGAAAAACAGTTAGTTCATGGTGTTTGACGAGGTTCGTTGTCAAAGGAACAAGATTAACTATGAGTATTTATTCTAGAATGTAGTAATAAAGATTTATACAAAAGAACTATAGGCATAGAGAAGATTAATACTGAACTGTCGATAACATGATCCTCTCAAATAATTTTAAAACGGACATACTTATATATGGTTATGACACGTGACGAATGATTCGTGACTGGGGACATTGAAGCTACTATTTGATGGTTGTGAAAGTCGCGGTGAAGTGAACACCGTGACAATGACGAGTGATAAGTTGTTATGAATCTCACAAGGTGAAATGATCTGTGCTGATCCTTTGTGCATATGAAGTGAATGGTGCTGTATGTGGATTGTGCTAGGTGCTTGTTATTTGATGTGAAACATAATGTGCAGTGGAGCATGATGTGATTGTGATTTGTGACTACAGAATCCTTAAATCATCTAAAACAAATAACCATCTATTTAAACAATAAATATATTCTTGAAAACATAACAGTATACAACACTTGGTCTAAATAATGGGTCTTAGGTCTATTTGCCAAAAACTACTATACTTACTACTAAGTCGGAACTAAGTCTTTTAATGAGCTGTTCAATGCAATTTCTGGGTGTGTATCTTATCTGTAATTACCCAAGACACAGTTAGTACCGCGATTTTTCAACATTTAGTACGGCAAAAGGGGATTGGTGTCTTAATTATCATCCGAAAAAAACAGTTAGTACCGTGAAGGGCCGTGGGTGGGTTCTTTTGAAAAAATTCCAAAATTACAATTATCTATTCGACGTCACGTTTCAGATACGATAGTACTGATCCCCATCCTTGTTCAGAGTGGTTGTACTGTTTCAGGAACACAGGGTGTGATAATTGTTGTTTAACCCCTCCTTGTGAGGTGTACTGTACAGGGTATGATATTGTTGTTATCCTCTTGTTGAGGTGTATGTACAGGGTGTGATCATGGTTGGTTAACCCCTCCTTGTTCAGGTGGTACTTACAGGGTGTGTTATTGTGTTAACACCTCCTTGTTCAGGTTTATGTACAGGTGTGATAATTGTTGTTTAACCTCTCCTGTTCAGGGTGTACTGTACAGGGTGTGATATTGTTGTTTTAACCCTCCTTGTCCTGGTGTACTGTACAGGGTGTGATATTGTTGAACCCCCTCCTTGTTCAGGTGTACTGTACAGGGTGTGATATTGTTGTTAACCCCTCCTTGTTCAGGTGTACTGTACAGGGTGTGATATTGTTGTTAACCCCTCCTTGTTCAGGTGTACTGTACAGGGTGTGATATTGTTGTTAACCCCTCCTTGTTCAGGTGTACTGTACAGGGTGTGATATTGTTGTTAACCCCTCCTTGTTCAGGTGTACTGTACAGGGTGTGATATTGTTGTTAACCCCTCCTTGTTCAGGTGTACTGTACAGGGTGTGATATTGTTGTTAACCCCTCCTTGTTCAGGTGTACTGTACAGGGTGTGATATTGTTGTTAACCCCTCCTTGTTCAGGTGTACTGTACAGGGTGTGATATTGTTGTTAACCCCTCCTTGTTCAGGTGTACTGTACAGGGTGTGATATTGTTGTTAACCCCTCCTTGTTCAGGTGTACTGTACAGGGTGTGATATTGTTGTTAACCCCTCCTTGTTCAGGTGTACTGTACAGGGTGTGATATTGTTGTTAACCCCTCCTTGTTCAGGTGTACTGTACAGGGTGTGATATTGTTGTTAACCCCTCCTTGTCAGGTGTACTGTACAGGGTGTGATATTGTTGTTAACCCCTCCTTGTTCAGGTGTACTGTACAGGGTGTGATATTGTTGCTAACCCCTCCTTGTTCAGGTGTACTGTACAGGGTGTGATATTGTTGTTAACCCCTCCTTGTTCAGGTGTACTGTACAGGGTGTGATATTGTTGTTAACCCCTCCTTGTCCAGGTGTACTGTACAGGGTGTGATATTGTTGTACTAGACGATGCGTTTCACAGAGTACAGCTTATAAGCAACATTAGCGGCTGCAGATCTCAGATAACAGCTATCACACTGTGTCCGCTATCTGGCAGGGTCAGTTACTTTTACACTCTTTTATTGACATGTCTCAATATTTAAATAAATGTAGTGAAGTTGAGAAGCTTTGACTGTTCCATGTTTTCTCGTATTCAATTGCAAATAATTTAGAATCATTTAAAATACATTAATAAATACACAGATAATAGATTAAGTTGGAATAATAACTTACACACCTGCCATCAGATCGGTGCTGTTTCGTCCCATTCAGTGTACATTCTATCAGCTCAGTCTTCAGTAGATGATGATGTAAGTAATGGCCTATAATATTTGAATATTGAGGTACTTCAGGAGTTCAAATAGTTTTATTTCATAGAGTGTTTATATTATATTATCAGGTATTACAGTCCTCATAAGATGCGAATAAAATATATGTGTTTCCCATCTTGTCCAGCAAGTGTTGATCATATTCGCTTCTTTGAAATGTAAAAGTGTACAAAAACCAGGATATAGATTATATTTTCCCGTTTCTCAGATTATAACATTCCAGGAATACCCCTACACGTGGAGTGTATCGTACACACTATCTATAGGGTCACGTGTAGCGTGTGCTACATTCAATAACGATGGAAGTGAGCTTATAGTGACGGGCACTGAGCTTCTTATCTACAGAACTGCAGATTGGAAGTGCGCCTGGAGTACCCAGTAAGTGTGGGGAGCGTTAAAAGGGTTACCAAGTGCTTATGCTTTGTTCTGTGTGTTTCTGTGTGTTACTGTGTGTTTCTGTATGTTTTCATACAAATGGGAATAAAAGCAATTTAAGTTAACCCTGTATAATCCTAGTTTGACAGAAGAAACCAGCCAAGTAACTGTTTCTCCAGACGGCAGATTCTTTACAACCCTGTCCCGGAACTCTAAAGTTATAAAACTATGGAAGAAGATGAAAGGTACGGGAACAATTTTCAAAATAGCCAGGGAGGCAATGTATTCTCAATATTTGTGACACGCCTCCATTTATGGCACGCTTGCCCCCATCTATATCTGACGGCTCAATTCTCGATAAGCCAGAATAAGATAGGATAGGGTAGAATAATACTGGTAATAGGACGGTAATAGGCAATTTAAAAGTGGCCGTGCCAGAAAAACCGAGAGTAAATACTCTGGAGGTATGCGGAAAACGGTCTACAGATGATGGTTGCAGGAATGCGCGGAGATGTTTATAATTAGTTGGTCGCGCGCACGTCACTTCATATTTTAAATTATGCAGCTCTATCAGATAAAAACGCCGTGAATTGTTATTTACATCTGCCATCTAGCCATTACATTTGATGTTGAGTGAGAAGACCGATAAGAAATTAGCTGTCACATTGAGTAATGTTGTCACGATAGAAAATGATGTTTTTCAGGAGGCAAGGATTACAGGAGTGAACTGATTCTGCATCCTGACGTTGTTATCGGAGCTTGTTGGCGGGCTGTCTCTCCTGAGCTCCCTGTGTAAGTTGTGAGTGTGTGTGAGTGTGGGGGGGGTGGGGTAGGGGAAAGCAAATCACGTGATTTCTAACATATATAAGTGATAACGTTTACAATAAGTATGCGAACTCTTTATGTTTTGCTAACGACCCTCATTTCCAGTGACTCAGTGAGACAAGTCCTCTTGACATCCTGTCACGACTGTATCGGGAGGATCTGGCTGGAGGCTCCAAGTGTTCATCCCTCTATTTCTGCTAGACATTCTATTACCAAGTCATTCGTGCTAGGTACTTTCTAGCTCATCTACATGTATTTCTATGGTTAATTAGGTTGAGTGCGAGTATTAGAGGTGATGATTAACGGTAATGAGTTATTTACTGAAATTGAAACACTCTCCAGGCACTGTGTTGGACCCATTAAAGGAGTCAACTGAAAAGAAGATTGAAGGATCTCCCTACATATTCCAATGGTTCAACAACAAAGCGCATTCTTACAGGTTATAGTCCAGTACATTCTTACAGGTTCCTTCTAGGTATTCCTTTCTTTCTAGAAACTTCCTAACTCCGCAACTAACACATCTGCTCATTTCCTCACTCTGCAACTAACACATCTGCTCACTTCCTCACTCCGCAACTAACACATCTGCTCACTTCCTCACTCCGCAACTAACACATCTGTTCACTTCCTTACTCCGCAACTAACACATCTGCTCACTTCCTTACTCCGCAACTAACACATCTGCTCACTTCCTTACTCCGCAACAAGTCTAACACATCTGCTCACTTCCTCACTCCGCAACTAACACATCTGCTCACTTCCTTACTCCGCAACTAACACATCTGCTCACTTCCCTACTCCGCAACAAGTCTAACACATCTGCTCACTTCAACATGTTTCAGTGTTTGTTTGGAGAACGCCCGGCTGAAAGGGGAGCTGATGCTCTCTGAAGGATTGTCCGTCAGTTCCTACGATATTGCAGAGGAGGAGGACTTTGTTGTGTCTGACACTGACCAGCCTAATGTGCCGATAAAGAAGGAGATGTTGGAGCTGAAGATGGGAAAAGTCAAGGACATGAGAGAATACCAATACACTGAGTCTCAACTTCTCAAATACTGGTACAAGGTTAGTGACCATTTTATTCTCAAAAGCCGTCTTATTTTTATATTTTTAAAAATATTTAACGTCCAACAATGGCGTTTCTCTTGTCGCTAATAGCTTCTCAGTTTGAATAATATTCCCCTCAGAGTTTCGACATGGTTGTTTGCGTGAGCCCTGCTACCGGCTCCTTTATGGGGTGGAGAGTTGAGAAGATTGATGTGGCTTACCCTTTTCAGGCGCTCACTACTAGATTCGTCCTTAAACTGCCTTGGTTAGTGCTTGAAATGGGGGCCGGGGTGGGGGTATATTGAAATAGAAATTGTTATCAATAACTACTTCAGTTGATGCATCGTTTAAAAAAACGAATAATATTATGCGTTGTTACCAACGTACGTAGTAAGTGTTCATTTGACCCGTTCTTAAATCAGAAACAATAACTATCAGAAATAGAAATACCATTAGCACATTAAAAAACATGAAGATATATTACATCTAAATCTTCACCCAAGAAAATAAAGAGGAATCAATTACACGAGAATCTGTTCAACAAAAATCATTAAAAACATCATGCAAAATAGTTGAAATCTTTGGAAAGATTTGTAAATTTAAAAAAGGTTGTAGCTTGTAATGCAAATATAATTTTGACAAATGCAAAAAAAGTCGCGTGAAGCAGCCAAGTAAAAGAAAGTGTTATAAAGGTTTACCGACGCTACTCCAAATTGTTCGTTCTTAATTTTAACAATTTGAGAGAAAAAAGTTAGTTTCCAGAATCTCTATTTAATTTTTGTCACCAAAAGGCCGAAGTAACATAAACCGCCACAGCCAGAGTAAAATAGTCAAACCAATTCCAGAGCTAATGAGTATGATTTAACAAGCTCGGCGGCCCGGAGTACGGTTAGTAGTGCGGATGCGTTGCTGTTTAGCCTGGTTGAAAGTAGAGTTGTGAGTCTTCCAAGCGTTTTTAGGGGTACTGGCTCTCCCGGCTGTAGCTGCAGCTTGGTGTTGTAGCAGCACCTCCTCTAGACTTAGCTTAGGTTTCTTAACGTGGTTTAACACGTTACTTCTCTCAGCAACTACAGTTTCCTGGGATAAATTTGTATTATAACCTTGCCTTGGGGATAAACAGTGCGCAGATCGCTATTTATGCTAGAATCACAAATCTTCGATTTTTTCCATGGTGAAAGTTTTTTGCTATTTTCTCCGAAGATAAAATACAATGCATAATGCTGCCACTTGGCCTCTACTTTACTTGGCCTCTACTTTACTTGGCCTCTACTTTACTTGGCCTCTACTTTACTTGTCCTCTACTTTACTTGCCCTCTACTTTACTTGCCCTCTACTTTACTTGCCCTCTAGTTTACTTGCCCTCTACTTTACTTGCCCTCTACTTTACTTGCCCTCTACTTTACTTGCCCTCTACTTTACTTGTCCTCTACTTTACTTGCCCTCTACTTTACTTGCACTCTACTTTACTTGCCCTCTACTTTACTTGCCCTCTACTTTACTTGCCCTCTACTTTACTTGTCCTCTACTTTACTTGTCCTCTACTTTACTTGTCCTCTACTTTACTTGCCCTCTACTTTACTTGCCCTCTAGTTTACTTGCCCTCTACTTTACTTGCCCTCTACTTTACTTGCCCTCTACTTTACTTGCCCTCTACTTTACTTGCCCTCTACTTTACTTGTCCTCTACTTTACTTGCCCTCTACTTTACTTGTCCTCTACTTTACTTGCCCTCTAGTTTACTTGCCCTCTACTTAACTTGCCCTCTACTTTACTTGCCCTCTACTTTACTTGTCCTCTACTTTACTTGCCCTCTACTTTACTTGCCCTCTACTTTACTTGCCCTCTACTTTACTTGCCCTCTACTTTACTTGCCCTCTACTTTACTTGCCCTCTACTTTACTTGCCCTCTACTTTACTTGCCCTCTACTTTACTTGCCCTCTACTTTACTTGCCCTCTAGTTTACTTGCCCTCTACTTTACTTGCCCTCTACTTTACTTGTCCTCTACTTTACTTGCCCTCTACTTTACTTGCCCTCTACTTTACTTGCCCTCTACTTTACTTGTCCTCTACTTTACTTGCCCTCTACTTTACTTGCCCTCTACTTTACTTGGCCTCTACTTTAAGTACCTGCATGACGGGGTCTGGTGACTTGATATCTTCTACCACCACATTTTTTACCACCACATTTTCTACCACCACATCTTCTGTCCCCTTTGCCTTCTGGGATTGGTGGTATTAGTTATAATGAATTATATGGAAATGGGACGACTAAACCAGATGCTGAGATACTTTTTCCTTTACCCTAGCTGAACTTTAGTAATAATTCACCTGTTGTATAGTGTATATTGTATAATGTATATTGTATAGTGTATATTGTATAGTGTATATTGTATAGTGGGGGGGGGCCAATGGCATAAATGGAGAAAATGGAGAATTACTCATAGGTTTTTCCATTTTCTCCATAGAAATAGTCTCCATTTTATGCCATTTTATGCCATTTTATGCCATTGAAAACCTGAAAAATTTAGAATTTCGAGAAAAATTATTTAAAAAAAAGATATTTTCGGCCAATAATGAACAGAGTATCATGAAACATGGAGAAAAGTGGTTTTCAGAAAGACTTTGAAAAATGTTGACTTAGAAAATTTTCGGTCCGAGTCATTTTCGATACGTACATCCCGTATCGAGAGCTCCCGATTCCGAGCTCGTGTTGCAAAGGGGAGGCCTGCCTTCCGAGATCGCATTACCTCGAGTCCAAAATTGTGTATCGAGGGGAAAAAAATATTTTCGGCAAATAATGAACAGGGTAGCATGAAACGTGGAGAAAAGTGTTTTTCAGAAAAACTTTGAAAAATTTTGACTAAGAAAATTACCCCTCGGTACACAATTTTGGACTCGAGGCTTCCCCCTGGTAATGCGATCTCGGAAGGCAGGCCTCCCCTTTGCAACACGAGCTCGGAATCGGGAACTCTCGATACGAGAGGAACGTATCGAGAATGGCTCGGGCCGAAAATTTCCTAAGTCAAAATGTTTCAAAGTTTTTCTAAAAACCACTTTTCTCCACGTTTTATGCTACCCTCTTCATTATTAGCCGAAAATATTTTTTTGGTTTTTCGGTTTATCGAAGTCTGCACCTACCCCTCGATAGTCGATACACAAATTTGGACTCGAGGCTTCCCCCTGGTAATGCGATCTCGGAAGGCAGGCCTCCCCTTTGCAGTGCGAGCTTGTTTCGACTTTCGAGGATGTAGGTCTCACTTCTCAGTGCCTATTACTCTCCCCTATTACTCACTCCTGCTGTAGCCTGTAGAAATAACTTTACACTAGGCTTGAGTAATTATGAGTTTGCCTGAAGTGTGCCTCTACTAACCTAGTATAAGCATCTAGTAGCCTACTATGAGCTTTCATAAGCTTGTTACGCCCCTAGTAAGCGTAAATAAACATGTTAGGATGTCCAATTTAGGTGTTAAATGGTGTTAAAGATGAAATTTCGAAGACAAAATTCATGGCATAAAATGGAGAAAATGGAGAATTACTCATGGGTTTTTCCATTTTCTCCATAGAAAAAGTCTCCATTTTATGCCATTTTATGCCATTGGCCCCCCCTGTATAGTGTATATTGTATAGTGTATATTGTATAGTGTATATTGTATAGTGTATATTGTATAGTGTATATTGTATCTTTGTATTTACCTGTTCATGTTGTTCGGACGTCTGCTCGAGGTAGTCTTCTTCCTGAGATTAAATATGTTGGTTGACAAGATTAGCCATTTAGTTTCTTCGTGACTTTCATAGTGTTTTTATCTGTTAGATAATTCAATAAACACAGATTAATCACCGGGGGGGGGGGGGGGGGGGGTTTGGTGCTTCACTTATCACGCTCTTTGTACCTTTAAAATCTCTATTTTCTCCAGTATTTTGATATGACGCTGTCCTAACAGTCTCGTCAGGCTTTCCCCAGTATGTCCCTTAGGAAACAACACGTTATGATTACGTCATCGTAATCAGAATCATTGCCATATAAAGTAATATAACCATATAAGGTAATATTGAGTGAGGTAAAATTACCAAATGCTCGAGAGTGTACAATTTGAAATGTTACTACATACAGTACACGAGATAGTGTATAGTGTATAGTGTGTGTATAGTGTATAGTGTGTGTATAGTGTAAAGTGTTATGTAGTGTATAGTGTGCAGTGTATATAGTGTATAGTGTATAGTGATAGTGTATTATATAGTGTACAGTGTATAGTGATAGTGTACAGTGTATATTGTGTATAGTGTACCGTGTATACTGTATAGTGTATAGTGATAGTGTACAGTGTATAGTGTACATCGTATAGTGTACAGTATATAGTGTATAGTGTATAGTGATAGTGTACAACGTTTCACCTTTGTAAAGAGCAAGGCTATACGTGTACCGTAAGCAGCCATTATTACACCTCAAAATTACAGTTTAGTGAGGTAGAGTGTGTAAACTTTAGTGATATTTAAATTGTAATAATATACGATTTTATTATTATTCAATTCTCTCAAAGACGAAAGAATGATTATAGACACAACAACAACATCAGGCTCTAGCTACTTCCTCATCTTAGCCCGGTTCAAAGGAAAACGGTCTATTGAAATATCAAATATTTACGATAATAAAGTAGTGCTGGAGAAAATGTACGTTAAAATACCAAATATTTATTACTAAAATCAGGAGAAATAGCATGATTTACAACGTAACCTAACACGGTTAACGCAGTTAACACATTGACAAGTGCGAATCTTAAATAAGGAGTAATCATAACTCATGGAATTTCATATCAAATACAGGCAAGGAGCAGTAACGATCATTAGTAGTATGTGATATTCAGACCTGTATGCTCTTGAACAAATGCTCAGTTTGTACGATGTGAACGGAACTGCACAAACGCTCAGTTTGTACGATGTGAACGGAACTGCACAAACGCTCAGTTTGTACGATGTGAACGGACCTGCACAAACGCTCAGTTTGTACGATGTGAACGGAACTGCACAAACGCTCAGTTTGTACGATGTGAACGGACCTGCACAAACGCTCAGTTTGTACGATGTGAACGGAACTGCACAAACGCTCAGTTTGTACGATGTGAACGGAACTGCACAAACGCTCAGTTTGTACGATGTGAACGGAACTGCACAAACGCTCAGTTTGTACGATGTGAACGGAACTGCACAAACGCTCAGTTTGTACGATGTGAACGGAACTGCACAAACGCTCAGTTTGTACGATGTGAACGGAACTGCACAAACGCTCAGTTTGTACGATGTGAACGGAACTGCACAAACGCTCAGTTTGTACGATGTGAACGGAACTGCACAAACGCTCAGTTTGTACGATGTGAACGGACCTGCACAAACGCTCAGTTTGTACGATGTGAACGGAACTGCACAAACGCTCAGTTTGTACGATGTGAACGGAACTGCACAAACGCTCAGTTTGTACGATGTGAACGGAACTGCACAAACGCTCAGTTTGTACGATGTGAACGGAACTGCACAAACGCTCAGTTTGTACGATGTGAACGGAACTGCACAAACGCTCAGTTTGTACGATGTGAACGGAACTGCACAAACGCTCAGTTTGTACGATGTGAACGGAACTGCACAAACGCTCAGTTTGTACGATGTGAACGGAACTGCACAAACGCTCAGTTTGTACGATGTGAACGGAACTGCACAAACGCTCAGTTTGTACGATGTGAACGGAACTGCACAAACGCTCAGTTTGTACGATGTGAACGGACCTGCACAAACGCTCAGTTTGTACGATGTGAACGGAACTGCACAAACGCTCAGTTTGTACGATGTGAACGGAACTGCACAAACGCTCAGTTTGTACGATGTGAACGGAACTGCACAAACGCTCAGTTTGTACGATGTGAACGGAACTGCACAAACGCTCAGTTTGTACGATGTGAACGGAACTGCACAAACGCTCAGTTTGTACGATGTGAACGGAACTGCACAAACGCTCAGTTTGTACGATGTGAACGGAACTGCACAAACGCTCAGTTTGTACGATGTGAACGGACCTGCACAAACGCTCAGTTTGTACGATGTGAACGGAACTGCACAAACGCTCAGTTTGTACGATGTGAACGGAACTGCACAAACGCTCAGTTTGTACGATGTGAACGGAACTGCACAAACGCTCAGTTTGTACGATGTGAACGGAACTGCACAAACGCTCAGTTTGTACGATGACGTGTGAGAAATTTCAAAAAGGGTCAGCCAGATGGACGAGTACAAGTAAAATAAACAGTAATAATAAACAGACAATAGTACTCTGAACTGACAAACAGCGAGTTTTTGGCATTCCAATGTAGTACACAATGTGACAAAGCCTCTAAGCTTTGTACAGACACACGACAAAAGTCACTAAAGTCACGTACCAGGCTATACAAAACCCACATACAACGTCCTCCCGTTATGAAACACGTGTAATCTAATTATAGCTTGCTGAATGCTGTGTGGAGCATCCCGGTAATCTCAACACGCTTCTAACGCTCCGAACAATTACCCAACCCTCCTTGGTCCTCAACAATATATTATATTATAATATGTTTTCTGGTGGAGATGGTCCTCAGTTGATTTGGCACATTTAGGAAATACATCTTACCACCACAGACAGTATCTATATTCTACAGTATTGATTAATTATAATATAAAAACGTATTTATCAACCGCCCACAGCTTGTACTTACTTAACTTGATTATTAAACTAGAGCGTTACAGAGCGTTACATTACACACAGCTTGTACTTACTTAACTTAATTATTAAACTAGAGCGTTACAGAGCGTTACATTACACACAGCTTGTACTTACTTAACTTAATTATTAAACTAGAGCGGTACAGAGCGTTACATTACACACAGCTTGTACTTACTTAGAGCGTTACATAGCGTTACATTACACACAGCTTGTACTTACTTAACTTAATTATTAAACTAGAGCGTTACAGAGCGTTAGAGACTTTATGTTACAGGTGTTTCACCAGTAGCTTTCTTTTCAATATTGCCTCCCCCCCCTACATAAGTACATTTAAGGAGGCCGTTTTTTGACGATTTTTACAGGTCCAAGATTTTTAAAATTTAATAACAAATTTTCTAAGGCCTATCTTAAAATTCTGGCCTGACAATCTCTTCTAAATGGTCCTTAGAACATATCCTGAAAGTTTCAGGGTGATTGCTCAACAAATGTAGGAGAAGATAGATTTTTAGACTCGATTTTCAGGGCGCGCGATTGAAAATCGTTCGTGCAATACAAATTACAATTACAAATAAGCGCTGACCTTTGACCGGCAATAATTTCGGCTAGGAACAATTTTTTTCCATGGGATCAAATACAGCTGATAGACATAACTCCCCTCTATCAGAAACAACTATAAAGTCAATTTCGAGAGAATTTTGATGAAGACCCCCCCCCCCCCCCCCGGCCCCTTAAATACCACTCATTAGAACGAACTGTAGTTAGGGCTTCTACTTGTTAATTCATATCAAATTCTTTTTAGTTGTCCAAACAATCAGAAATCAGGTATCAAAAGTAACAAAAAAATGCAATAGATACAGTAAGAATAAAAGTAAAACTTAAATATTATACTAAATATCAATATTTCTCAGGTCCCTATCATACGCCGACGCAAGACAGCTGAAACCCTCCTTCTGTATCTTCAACACTAGGAAGATATACTCGAACTGTCACAAGGACCGGCCAGTGCTCAGGAATGCAAATCATCACTCTAAACGAACGTCGACAGTCACTGTTCCTGATCTAGTAAGTTATAGTCTCTGTTTCTTCAAGCTCATTGTATAAACATCTCTGATTTTAAATCATAAATGGCTATAATATAATATGCTTTGAAAGACCGACCTTTGCTATGCCATAAAAGCTTAAAAGTTTAAAGCAACAAATCAAAGTTTGTGCGAATATCGAAAGGACAATTCAGTATTGGAATGAAAAACATTTAGTTCATGATTTTCCCTTTGCCGAATGCTGAATTTGTTCGTTCTGCCGTAAATTGTTCAAGAAAGATTGATCAAGGGGCTGCACAGTTATAGTGTCGTTACTAACTCTGTTATCTTTAAAACACTTGAAAGGACTAGCAACCTGATTGCCCAGCGTTCCCTTAGCAACCTGATTCCCCAGCGTTGTTTTACTGTTTGATTTCCGAGCAGGGGATTGCAGTTCTGATTGTGAGTTTGTGTAAAACTGTATTGTAGGTTGACCGGGTTTAATGAGAGAAAACAGTTGATTCTTTAAGAAAACCTTAAACCTTTCGTTAACAACAGTGTAGATAATGGGGTTACCAAAGATACTCAGCTCGTAAAACATGATATCAGGTCTCATGGGCCAGTTCAGATCCTTCTTAGTTACAATCATGACAATCTTCCTGGCAATATAGGGCAGCCAGGAGACAGTGAAGAGAACAGAGACAGCTCCAATTGTAACAAGAGCCTGTCGAGCAGACTTACCAAGCCGAGCAGCGGACTTCCTGGCGATACAATAGAGCCAGATATTACAGGTGATGAGGCCCAGGAAGGGTACTACAACATAAGGGCCGGCTATAACGAGGTTAACCAGTCCCTTCCTCTGGAACACTACCTCACAGTCTGAAGTGAGAGGCTGGAATACAGCCTGAGTGTTATGACACAGGTACACCACACTAGGTACCACTGACCACGCCCACACTACTATACTGAACACGTTAGCTTGCTTGATACTTATAGTCTCCCTGAACTGGAAGGGGAACTTGCAGGAGAGGAGCCTGTAGAGGGAGATGGAGAAGATAAAGGCCATGTTAGCGGCCCCGGGTATGTAAACTGCGTGCGCGGATATGAAGCAGCACGTGGGCCCTAGTATCCACTGGTGGGAGTTTAAACGTACTGCAATGTCCGGGACTACCTGCGGAGGGGGGAGTTAGTCAGATGTATAGTGTTACAAACAATACCACGTGCACGCAAACTCGCGCACAGAACTGACGAATATATGTCCACACACTGTTGTTAGCAATAGTTGTATACTAGTGTAGGTTATTTTAATTAGCTTTCCCGCCCGTTAATAGCTAATTAAGTTAGTTTGAATTATACCAGTGTTATATTGTACAATAATTAAACATACCTGTATCAATATGTACAACAAATCAGCAATCGCCAAGTTCCTCACAAACACTATGGATATATTGTCACCGCTGAAGGCTTTACGATACATGGTTGCTATGGTAACGAGGGTGTTGCCAATGAAGCCGAACACACAGACGAACATTATAACGAGGAGGAGAAGATAGTGTTCAAACTGAGAGGAACACACTCCGTCATAGCTACTGGAGTTAGACATCCTGCAACATTCCCGGGCTTAGTCATGTTAACAAAGAAAACTAAAAGTAACAATTTAAAATTTAGTTAAAAGTTGCATCCCATCGAATGAGTGTACATTTATCAAAGCTTTGAACAATTGTAATTTAATTTTTACACCATGAACAGCGACTAATGAATTAGCTACAAAAAGTAAGCAATGATGTCAAGGAATATTAATAGTTATTTTAATTATCTAAATATTAACTTCATGAGGTCACTCCTCATGGAGGTAAAAGTTGAAAATTAATGACATTTTTTAGTAACAGTAAAGTTAAGTTTTTCTCATTAACTGGAATTTGACTTTATTAAAATGATTTTTATCGAAATGTTCGAAAAAACTCTCTTTTTTAACTTATCGTTGACCAGTTACACTTATGTTTCCCCACAACGCATACTTTTAAAAGTTGTGAGTGACAATGTTCCAACTTTTCACCAAACTGTAACCGGAGACGTGACAGTCTGTATGGTAGTAGAGCCCCCCCCCCCCCCCCCCCCCCCCCCCCCCCCCCCCCCACCCCCGCCCCCCCCCCCCCCCCCCCCTAGTAGATCATCATGATGTCTGGTTAGGTAGGATTCCTTCATTAATTGTTGACGTCTCATGATGCGCGTGAAGTTGTCTCAATATACACACCTGTGTCCTGTACTGTGTACGTGCTATTATACGACACAAATTGCGCTGCTCTCTAATGAGACGTATTATAATAAAGAGCCAAATCGAGGACCAGTGAAAATCGAAACGCACGGAAATTTGGGTCTTAGAACTCTAAATTTACAATTATTTATTACCTTCGTTAAATTCGCACCCTAAGCTAAGAAAAAGAACACCTGATGGTCGCGTGACAGCTGTGTTGTGAGTTGTAACACACTGTGTACGTGTTATTATTGAAGTTATTATTAAAGTATAATGCTTTGTTGTTGTGTACCGGGGTGTTCCGTCCTTTTTTTTTTTTCTTTTTTTTTTAATATTTTTTTTTTTATTTAAAGAGAGGCTGGGCATAGAAAGCCCACTAGAGGATAGCATTAAGATGCTTTGCCTACCTCTGGGATGAGGGGGGGTTTATCGGAGACAACAGTGTGAATTGTGGAGGACGGTGGTGGTAATGATCTGAATGGGAATACCGCGCTTTGGTACCAGATGAGTTTATAAATCAGTTAGGCAAGGCTGCATATGTAATGTGTTAATGCGCTAAGTTACGCCAGTCTGATCCAGTTCTTCTGGTACTATTAAGCGTTTGGTGCGGTTTGTGAAGTTGACGATTGTGTTCCGTCCTGTGGAACAGGAGAAGTAGAAATAGCTACAAGTACTATTGAACAACAACAAGTGGTAACACTACAGTAACAGCAAGTGGTACAGCGAGACAGACACTACAGTAACAGCAAGTTATGTAGGAACAAGACGTTTCCAATGAGGATCAAACTTCACACTCTCCAATCACATTCTTAAACAATTAACTGAATTGGAGTCAATTCATTGAATTGTTGGTTCACCTAAAATAATTCTTAACAAAACAAACAAAAGATCTGGCATTCGTCCCCCCCCCCCCCCCCCCCCCTGCTCCGCTGGCAGTATTTTGCACCCAAAATATTAGATTACCAATCATATAATCTAGATGAACTGGATGAAGAAAGAAAACTATAAAACTGATGACCAAGTAAAGGTATTAAAATATTAGTCTGGTTGTCCAGAGCCGTCACAAAGCTTTATTTCCGGTCAGTTACCGTAACATGTATACAGTAACAGACTGCCCAATAAGCTAATACCCGGAATTGCTCTTGTGAGCAGGTAAACTAATGGGCACCCGAGAAACTGTTAGCTATTACGATTACCTAATATCGCACACACAATGTGTCGTCAACATTCAGCGCACTTACCAACTTAGTTTACAAGAGTTAGATAAAAGGCGACTCATTGTGTTCGACTGGGAAATACTAAGGAAGTGATGTGATAATGTACACGTGCACATTGTATGTGCACGTGCATATTGTATGTGCACGTGCATATTGTATGTGCACGTGCTGTCAAAATGAATAGTTTCTGCCTACTACAATAACGATATCAACCTGACTTTTAAAAAGTGCAGCGCTGTTTTACCAGCCAGGTGTTTGATAAATACCTGCTTTGTTTATGGGGATTCAAAGAGAGCTCTCAACAAAAAGATGAACATTATCAGATTTCATAAAACGCCAAATAAGCCATTATACTTGTTAAAGTGATTATTTTTTAAACCAATTACAACACTAAAAATATATTACATTTATTAAGAATGTAAACTAATTAAAACACTAAAAATCTATTACATTTATTGAGGACGTTACAGAAGGAATTAATTTAATGTAGTTGAAGAGTCCTCACTTTCCGCAAAAACCGTAAAAGATATACAGCTGAAACCTTTTTGATGGTTTCAGCAAATGCTTTAATGGCCTCCAAATCAGCATGAAAAAATAAAAAATTGGACAAGGAATAGGAGTTTTAGAGCCCAAAATTTGGACCCCCAAGTGGTGTCAAAAACGTGAATTAAATAGGTAATAATTATTTTAGTCTTTTGAGTCTTGACACCGTTTTAGGGTTATACGCGTTCCTGCTAGTATGTATGATATTTAAAGGAAACTACCCTATAAAAGCAGAATAAAACAAATAAAGTACAGTTACAAGAAATAAAACACATAAAGACATGACAACCCCGCGGGCACAAGCTCCTCGAAAGTTCGGTCAGTTTGTTGAGCAATTACTACGCTGGTAAGTACAGGTGAGCTCTGGACAACAACACTTAGTCCACGTTGTTGACAGGTCAGTCACATCAATTAGCATTGACTAGTTACAAGAACTTAATGAGAAGCAGGAATTACTGTATCTAAACTTAAAGAAAAAAGCAAGTATAATCACAACGCAACGATAACTTTCCGAGAAAGGTTTTAGTGAACAACTTGGTGACAGGACACTATTTACTACAACAACCCTGGGAATACACTGATACTCTATTTTTTGAGCGGGCTTCGAGCGAATATTTTAGAATGATGAGATACTAATGAGATCATCAGTTACTGGACAACTTGAAATTGGGAACTGTTTTACACGAGTTTACTTTCTTATCAAACGCCTCTTCCACCACACTAAACGCCTCTTCCACTCCACTACACTCCTCTTCCACCTCACTACACGCCTCTTCCACCCCACTATATTCGACACTGAACCCCTCTGAGAAGTAGTAACCTCTCGATAAGTTTGTCATATTAACTTATCGAGTTACCCGAAGGCCTATTTATGAGGATTCGTGTTCAAAAGAAAGAAGATAAGCTTTCTGTTTCTCTGCATCACAAACATCCCCCCCCCCCCCAAGATAATTAATAATAAGCTGCTGATAGATGCTGGGTATTATTATCAGAGTCTAATGAGCTTTAGAGATCCTGTGGGATCCCACAACAGATGCCTTCATTAGCCGTGTAGTATGAGGTGGTGTTAGGAGAGTTGATAAGTGCTATGATCAATTTTCCCTACGATGTAGTTGTACCTTTAATTCTTTTGAGTGAAAAAGTGTGACTGGAAAAAAGTGAAACATATTTACAATTTACATACTATGTTTTTTATAAATGAGTGGGATTCGTGCATGGTAAAATTGCGGAAAATAACTTTGCGAAGGAGGAATTTCACGGTAATTAATTAACACATGT